>NW_011491618.1:2547640-2561715 GCF_000754665.1 Bison bison bison | reverse complement strand
ATGCTTACTCGTTGGAAGGAAAGTTATGACCAACCTAGATAGCATATTCAAAAGCAGAGACATTACTTTGCCAACAAAGGTCCATCTAGTCAAGGCTATGGTTTTTCCAGTAGTCACGTATGGATGTGAGAGTTGGACTGTGAGAAAGGCTGAGTGCCAAAGAATTGATGCTTTTGAACTGCGGTGTTGGAGAAGACTCGTCCCTTGGACTGCAAGGAGATCCAACCAGTCCATTCTAAAGGAGATCAGTCCTGGGTGTTTTTCGGAGGGAATGACGCTAAAGCTGAAACTCCAGTACTTTGGCCACCTCATGAGAAGAGTTGACTCATTGGAAAAGACTCTGATGTTGGGAGGGATTGGGGGCAAGAGGAGAAGGGGACAACAGAGGATGAGATGGCTGGATGGCATCACTGACTCGATGGACGTGAGTTTGAGTGAACTCCAGGAGCTGGTGATGGACAGGGAGGCCTGGCGTGCTGTGATTCATGGGGTCGAAAAGAGTTGGACATGACTGAGCGACTGAACTGAACTGAACTGAAACTGGGTACTTTTGTAATAATGTAACAAGGATGCAAGAACCCACCACTTAAACCATAAATAAGGATCTTGACACTATCCTACGTCTAAGCACATGTCCCCCACACCCATCCACCCACTTCCCCCACTCAGAAACCACACCTTGATTCCCTGTGTTCATCATGCCCTGGCTTCTCATTTTATATAGTTTTATTGTATCTATACATATTCAATATATTCCTAAAATAAGTACTGTTTTTAGTTATTTTTACCTTTAAAAAAAGGGAATTGTGCTATATATAATTCCCAAATGCCTGATTTTTTTAACTTAAGTAAAAAATTATTTCACTTACTATTTTTTGCAAAGATTTGTTCTTATTTTTCATATTAAGTGAAAACATATTCACTTAATATTATTTTCCCGGAGAAGGCAATGGCAACCCACTCCAGTACTCTAGCCTGGAAAGTCCCATGGACGGAGGAGCCTGGTAGACTGCAGTCCATGGGGTCTTGAAGAATCAGACACGACTGAGCGACTTCACTTTCACTTTTCAGTTTCATGCACTGGAGAAGGAAATGGCAGCCCACTCCAGTGTTCTTGCCTGGAGAATCCCAGGGACGGCGGAGCCTGGTGGGCTGCCGTCTGTGGGGTCACACAGAGTCGGACACGACTAAAGTGACTTACCAGCATATTATTTTTCATTTAATGTTATTTTGCTATGATCCATTCTTTTTTCCCATATCCCAATAGTTTGTTCATTTTAATGGCTATATTATATTCCATCATGTGACTATGCCATATTTGATCCATCTCCTCTCTCTCTGAGAGGCCTCTGGGTCATTTCAGGTTTTTACCATTCCAAATGGCAATGAACAAAACTACTATGAACACTCTGTTCTGTGTCTCCACAAAAACGTGAGAGTTTTTCCCAGAACCAGAATTGCTGAGCCATAGGAAGTACTGAGGGCTCAGTCGTGTCTGACTCTTTGCAACCCCATGGACTGTAGCCCACCCAGCTCCTCTGTCCATGGAATTCTCCAGGCAAGAATACTGGAGTGGGTAGCCATTCCCTTCTCCAATGTATGAAAGTGAAAAGTGAAAGTGAAGTCGCTCAGTCGTGTCTGACTCTTCGCAACCCCATGGACTGCAGCTTACCAGGCTCCTCCATCTATGGGAGTTTCCAGGCAAGAGTACTGGAGTGGATTGCCACTGCCTTCTCCGCACATGGAATAGTCCCCAAAACAGACAATGTTTGGGATCATAAAACAAATCTCAAATGACTCCATTTCTTAAACATTTAGTCATATCTAATATGTTCTCTGACATATGGAGTTAAATTAGTAACCAGTGTTTACAATAGCCAAGACATGGAAGCAACGTAAGGGTCTATCAACAGATGAATGGATTAACATGTGGTACATATAAACAACAGAATATTACTCAGCCATAAACAAACAAAACAATGCCATTTGCAGCAACATGGATAAATCTAGAGATTATCACACTAAGTGAAGTTAGACAAAGACAAATACTAGATGATGTCACTTATATGTGGAATCTTAAAAAATCCTATAAATGAACTGATTTACAAAACAGAAACAGACTCACAGACACAGAAAACAACCTTATGGTTGCTGGAGGGGAAGGGGAGCAGAGAGAAATTGGGAATTATGGGATTAACAGACACACACTACCATGCAAAAAATAAAGAACAAGGATTTAATGCATAGCAAAGGGAACTATGTTCAATATCTTGTAATGAATAACTATAATGAAAAATAATAAAGAATTAGAGACATATATAGTGAGATAGATAAAACTGAATCACTTTGCTGAAACCTAGAACTAACACAATATTGTAAATCAATTATACTTCAATAGACATCTCATTTAAATGTCAAAATGATGGTAAGATTAACAGTATAAAGGCCATTTTCCCAATAAAGAATCTGAGGCTCTAGCAGGTAAAATGAATTCCTTTTCAAAACTCCTGGGTATACAGCAGAGATGCAAGTCAAAGTTTCCTGAGCACCCCCACAGCTGTGGTGCCACTATCTGGGCACCGGTTTTTAGAAAGTGTTCTCTTGCACAGCACACACTACAATATTAGGAGCACGAGGGCCCACAACCAGGAAAGCAGTTTTTAATTTCTCTGGTAACCATTTGCTTAATTCTGCTCTGAAAAATCACCCTCAGCACAGCACACCCTCAAGCTCCTTACAGACCAGAAAGTTGGGCCAGGTTCACACCCGGCTGAAGAGCTGGTTCTTAATCCCAAATCTGCCAGCTCCCCATGCAGAGCCAGATGTGAACTGCAAATGCAGAAACACGCCACAGCCTTTCTTCGGAAAACTTTTCCCTCCACCCTTCCACTCCAACTTCTCTGATCAGGAGACAGAATTCCCACTTGACGCCCAGGCTCATAATTAAGTAATTCAAAATTGAAAGTAATTCAAAATTGAAAGTAATTCAAAATCTGAAAGCATGGTGAGCCAGAAGGTAAAGGGACTCTTCCACCTGAATTTGGCCACGTGATTTGCTTTGGCCAATGAGATGTAAAAGCAGAGGCTTGAAAAGGGTCTAGGACTGGAGGCTGGTCTTTCATTACAGCTGAGACCACCATGTGAAGCAACCTGGGCCACCCTCCTAGAGGATGAGAGACCACACTGTCCCAGACAGTGCAGCCTTCCCGGCTGCGTCACCAGTCACGTGACTGAGGCTGTCCTACCCCATCCCAACTGAGCAAGCTCAGACCAGAAAACCACCCAGCCAATCCACAAAATCATGAGACACAAGTCACGCCACTATGCTGTGGGGTAGTTTGTTACACAGCAAAAGCTAACTGAGGCACTGGGCTCCCCACCATGTCCCCTGGTCAGAGTCTCCATCTTGGTGACCCTCCTGGCCCCTCATTCTTTTAAGACCCTGCCTTTCTTTGCCAGCTGTCTCACCTTCCCACCACCACCACAGGACTGGGTCTTCCCTCTGAATTCCAGTCCAAAGGCCAAACACTTCCACATCCATGACCTCCCCCTCTCCTGACCACAACTCTGAGAGGTAAGTATTGTTATCCCCATTTCTCAGAAGTAATGGCTGAAGCTCGGAGAGGTTGTCAGCCCTACTAAGGTCACACAGCCAGTCAATGAATCGGACTTCAAACGCTGTTTATTTTCTTCTTCATCTCATGTGGATTAGTTCACAGGCCTCCCAACTGGCAGCTGTCCCCACTGATAACCGTTTGCCTAAATTTCTGAATGTCATCTGCCTTTGATTCCTCATCGTGGCCCTGCCTGTTGTTGGAACACCTGCTACTGGGTCCACGTCAGCTCCCAGACGTCACCCACCTGCCAGGACTGCCACCTGCTCTCCATAGCCAACCCTCTGGATTTCAGATCTGCCTGCCAGATTTGACTTCCTTCAGCGCCTGTTAACTCTCTGGGCTTGTCCCCTCAGGGCCTGCTCCTCCCTGGTTCCAGATCTACCCAAGGCAGCCCCTCCCGCATTGTCTGGCACCTCCCCGGAGAGGACAGTCAAGTCCGTGTCATCAGGGAAAGGGAAGGAGGTGAATAACTACCACGTCGGTTTTACTTGGGCTCTACTCCTGTGGGTTTCTGGGCTTCTAAGCTTTTGCTGCTATATTTTTGATAAAGTACTTTGTCTAATAGGTTAGAAATTGATCTGTGTATATGTAATCATTATATGTATGAGAAGGAGTAAGATGTAGGTCTGGTAGATCAAAGCAAGTCATGTGGTCAAGCCCAGATTGAAGAGTGGAGAAAGTTTACCTTTTGATGAGAGGACTGGCAAAGTTGTATTGCAAAGGGTCACATATATAGGGGTCAGAGGGATTTTTCCTGAGCTGACTCTTTGCAACCCCATGGACCATAGTCCACCAGGCTCCTCTATCCATTGGGACTCTCCAGGCAAGAATACTGGAGTGGACTGCCATGCCTTCCTCCAGGGGATCTTCCCAAACCAGAGATCAAAACCAAGTCTCCCACATTACAGGCAGATTCTTTACTGTCTGAGCCACCAAGGAAGTTCTTACTGAGCTCAGATGCTCCCTTATGGAGATTCATATCCTGTTTGTTTCACAGCTAGATGGAGAGAACATTCCTGGAGAAGGAAGTTTACTTATGTAAACTGACAGTACATTGGTAACTTTTCCATCAGGCTGTGGTCCCAGGACTAGGACATTGCTGAGCTCAGTGAGAAATTGACAGACTCTGGGCTCCCTCAGGAGAAGAATAAACTATCTGACGTTTCATTGCCACCGCCCTAGCACTGCGCCTGGCCTTGGTGAGCATGCAAGAGATATCTGTTGAATAGAGGACAGATGACGGAATGACCAAGTGAATGACAGAGCCATCCAGCCACCAATCTCACCTTTGGAGAGCTGTCAGATGGGTTCTAAGAGGCCACTAGAGAGGAATGCTATGGAGGTGGGGATGGGGTAGGGGCGCATCTCCCTCTGGAGGGTTCTGGCTAAAGAACCTTCTAACCCTGAGGTTCTGCATCCCGAGAGAGTCTCCTTATTTCACTGGCTGTCACGCTGTAGAAGCAAATAGCTAGTGTGACTCAGAGATGGTGTGGTTTAATAAATTCAACTGTGAAGTCAGCTTTGGAAGGTTATAGATGTTGAGGTTCAAATGCAGGTCCTCAGCAATTCCACTGCCAAGTGTCCACCCTAGAGAAACTCTAACTCACGTGTAGAAGCAGAGGGATGTAAGGATGTTCACTGCCGCACTGTGCTTAACAGCAACAAGTCAGCAACAGTGTACCTGTCTCTCAGTAGGGGAACCAGAAAACGAATACACTGGGCTCTGTTCACATATTGGAGTATAACACAACAGTCCAAATGAATCTATGTCTCTATGCATGTCAGTAACTATATCACTTATATGAACTAGAAATCTCAAAAACCATCGCTGCTTCCACTATCATTCCATTATGTAAAGTTTAAAAACACATATAACAGGGGCACGTAGTTTACATCTAAATACATATGTAGTCAAGATGGGCAAATATTCAGGGGCATGGTATCATCAACTCCAGCCACGGGTCACCCGTGGGCAGGGACAGCAGTGGAAATGAGGAAAAGGGGAGAGGCATTTACTGGACACACTTTTTATTTCTTAAAAAGAAAGAGCCAGAACTAAAGCAAATGTGATCAGCATTCACATCCTGGAGGTGGGTACTACGTGCTTTTTCTGCACACTTTCTTGTATTCATTCATTCAACAAACATTCAGTGAGGACCTGTTATGTGCCAGGCACCGTTTTAGGCTCTGGGGACACAGTAGTAAACAAAGCCAACATCGCTGTCCTCAAGGAGCTCATATTCTCTCTGTTTGAAACATGCATAACTCCTCGTTTTGATTTTTAATACATAAGTCCAGTCCTTAACCACTGACTAAGAGGCAACCTACCTTTTTCCAATCTCCTCCAATCTGCTTGGTTTTCTCTTTCCCAGAACCTCCCACTAGCATCTGGTCCCCTTCCAAGCCCCATGTCAGAAAAGGCCACAGCTGTCCTGTGACAGAGTCCCCACCTCACCCTGTGGAAGACCCACCACCTAGCTGTACTGCCCCACCCCCCACTATCATCCAACTTCCTGGTCACACCCACCACCATTTACCGGAGACCCTGGGGCTGCCTCCAGTGTCTCCCCACCCTCATGCCTGTGTAGACACCCCATCCCACACCCAACCCATCCATTCCTAGAATTCTTTAACACTGATGGCCTCTTTGCCCCCCCATAGCCACATTCAAAATGTTATCCCTAGAACTGTCCTCCTTGGAAACCTTTCACTTCCCACCTCCCTCTCTGACCTTGGCCTTTTCCTCCTCCAGCTGTACACTCTCTCCCCAGACACTTACCCCAGAGAGCCCCCAGGTCTTTGCCTCCACGTTCTCCCCGCCCTTCTGTTTCTTCCTGGCCGCTCTCCCCTCCCCCTCCCAGCCTCAGCCCCAGAGGTGATGCTCTGAGCCACTCTCACCTCTCCCTGCACCTCAGCCTCCTACAGCCCCCATCCGGCACAAGCCCTGGACCAAAGCCACCCTCAGTGTCTCTGGACTGAATCATCCCCACCCTGGATTGATGATCTGGGGCCCTGTTGATCCTGCTCCCTGACTTTTGGTAGGGTCCCTCTCTCCCCTTTAGTAATTAATTATTAGTTGACCCTTCACTTCCAAATCCCACCCTCCACCCCCACTCCACTCAATCCCTGATCCTTAATTCTCAGCTGAAGACCGCCCACCCCACTGAGAAATCTGAGCAATTAATACGATTCCCTGCAACTCCCAGCCTTGCCTCCAACACAGCTATTGGCATCATTCTCACTTCCTCTCCTCCTCCCCAGCAAAGGGGTCGCCCCCTCCCCTGTTCCATCCTTGCTTGTTGTCACAGTTGAAGGTGGCACCAGCCCTTCCCCAGTACAGAATCTCAGGTGCCTGGCTACCCCCACCCCTGACCGTCCACACCCAAGCATCAAGTACTGCCAATTTATTTCCTAAATATTTCTTTTATCAAGAAATAAATCAAGAACTCTCTCAAGAACTGTTACCACAGATCTAATTCAGGATGATCACCGACTCCGGTCTCTCCAACTCCAGTCATGACCCTCCAACCGTCCTCCCTATGGCTACCAGAGGGATGCTCCCAAAACATCCATGTGCCATCATCACATGCCTGCTTAAAATCCACAAAAGGCTCCAAGTTGCTCACAGGGCATCACAGGACGATGCCTAAGCCCCAGGCACAGCTCCTAGGGCCCTTCATCAGCTGCCAACAGCTGCCAACATCTCCACAGCTCATACTCCCTGTCTCACACCTAAAGCTCCAGCCTCACATCAACACTTACAGCCCCTGTACATTTCTAGCTCTCAACACTTACAGCCCCTGTACGTTTCTAGCTCTCTCACCTCTGTTCCTGTTGAAATTCTTCTTGTGGCCTGGAATGCACTGCCCCTCCTCCTCAATCTTCAAGACTCAACACAAGTGACCTTTCCTCCAGGGTAGCTTCCCTGCCCACCCTGGGTTGGGTCAGGCATCCTTTACCCTCCCCAAACACCTAATGCATCTGCCTCTATCAAAGTCATTACCAAAGTGGTTTGTAACTTTGTCTTTCAGTGAGTCTCTCCCCTGCCTGGTATGTGGCAGGTGACCTTAGAAAGATGTCTGCACAAAGTGTCCAGAGGCAGAAAGATAAGCAGGCTGAACCTCAGAGATTCTACAGCACAGCCATGCTCATTCCCAACCAAGCATACCCTCCATAACCTGGCAGTCACCAAACATCCATGCACATGGGCACGTCTCTGGACTCAACAGTCAGGAATGGAGGTGGGCCCCCACCACCTGCAGTGGTTCAGATTGATCACCCGGGCATGAATGTCCATGCATACCCCTCTCCCAGGGTCTCGAGTGCCACCTGTCCCATTCCCAGGGCTCCCTGTGGCTAACATCCCACCCCCTGCTATGCCTTCCCAGGCACAGCATCCTTGTGTCCACCTCCCTGGAGCACACTACCTTGGCCAGGGATCTCACTATAGGACTTTCCATAATGCCTCGAAGGAAGATCAGGTCCAGTTCAGCTGCTCCCGTGGCATTGGGGAGAGATCCCAGGTTGTCCAGGACTTGCTGCATGGCTGGATGGAAGGAGCAGACAGTGAGACACACAGGCGCCAGCTGAGCACAGGGGACCCAAACACACCATAGAAACCCCACCCCTCTTACCCTCCATCCCACAGAAGACAGCCCCTCCCCGCAGCACATCCTTCCCCGCCTGGCACTCCAAGCCCTAGAATGCCTGTGGCAGAGGCCCTAAGAGGGGAAGGGCAATTTCCTTGGCCTGTTCTCTAGGCCCTAGGTAATACTAGCCTGGGAGGTGGAAGGCTCCCAGCACCAGGAAGTGGACTTTGAGGTGGGGGCAGGGGAGAAATGGAAGCAGATGTCAGGTTCCAGTTTCTGCCCTAAACCAGAGAACCACAGCATTCAATCTCTGGATGGGCTGAAGCCACAGGACTCAGCCACCTGCACGTGGCAGGCTCAGGGGTGAGAGAGATGGCGCTTGGAACACGTCCCTGGAGTGTGAGCCTGGAGTCAGCAGACAGCCAAGCAGGAGGTCAGGGCCTACCCGCCATCCACTACCAGTTGTGCCACTAATTCAGGGTGATTTTGCACAAGTCACTGTCCGTCACAGGCCTCAGTCTTTCCTTCCTGTAAAATGGGTGGATTAAACTGGATGGTATCTACAGGCCCTTCAACTCTGAAAGACAATGACCTGGAAATTAATATAGATCATAGGAAGCCAAGGCTGAGGCCCAGGACACTGGTAGAAGCTGGGGGAAATAGGCACTCTGGGGCTTGGGATGACTGTGGACACCCAGGGGCAGAGGTCAGACCAAATCATCCTAGGGATCAGCAAACCCTCAGCCGGGGATGGGACATCAGCAAGGGGAGAACACCTGAAGCTGGGCCACTGCTGAGGGGCTCAGCCTCAGGTAGGGGCTGTCTTCCCCCACTAGCAGAGGTGGGAGCTACTGGCTGTGGCAGGTTCTGGGGGAAGGGAGGCAGAAGCAGAGTGTGCCCAGCTGGGGGCAGAGATGGGCAGGGGGTATCATTACTCTGCCACCCTGCCACCCACGCCTACATCTGCATAACAGCACCCAAGCTGGGAAGGAGGAGGGTGGGTACAGTCCCTGGCACCTCTCACTGTTCTCAGCCATGCCCCCTCCTCCAGGAAGGGATGGGGGTGGGCTGCAGGAGGCTCTGAGATTGGAAGCTGGTAGCCACTGGTCAGGGACCCTTGGCCTTCCACACTCTTCCCTCTCATTCTCCCCACCTTTTCCACAAATGACATTCATACCTGCCCTCCAGACCCCTCCTGCTCATGTCTGGGCTTGGCATCGGTCAGAACCTGCCAGGTCCTTAGTGGACTCAGAAAGAGGCCAGGGCAGGAACCCTTCCCACTCTGCCAGGATATCCTGGGACCCTTCCTCTCCTGTCATCTTCACACACAGATTCCCCAGCCTGCCAGCTATGGGAGGGGATTGAGCCAAGGGAGTTGGTGCCCTCAGTACAGGTCAGCTCTCCTGGGGGACCGCGCCCGGAGACCCTTAGGCTTCGGAGAGCCTGCTTCTAGGGTACCCTCTCCAGATGCCCTAAACCCCTCAAGACCAGACCCCAGCCTCGCCACTCCACCTTTCCCTACCTTCCCTCCGGAGCTCAGCTTCCTCAGAGGAGCCCAGGGATATACCCTCCAAAGAGGCCCCGCTCCCTGGGCTGCCGGCCATGGCTGACTCCCTCCGGGACCTGGGCTGTGGAGTAGCCTCCACGCCACCGCAGCCTTCCCAGCCAGAAGTGGGCAGCGCTGGAGGAGGTGGGACTCAGGGAGCGCCCTCTGCAGGATCAGCCAATTGTAAGGCTCAGCCGCCTGACTGCCTTGTTGATTGGCCAAAGCCCAGACTGGGAGCAGACAGGCGGGAGGGAGCTGTGAAAGAGCTGGGAGGGGGCCGTGGAAGGGTCCTCGTCCCACGGTGGCCAGATTCCCCTGTTTGAATACCTATCACTAAAAGGCAAGGAGGCGGCTGAGGAAAGGTTTCTGGCCGGGGCGTGGGGGTGGGGGTGTTGTTAAGCTTGCCCCCCATCAAGACTGGAGCGGTGCTCAGAGACCCTCCCCTCCCAGAAACCCAAGGTGGATGGGGACTTGGCCCCATCTTATTCCAGTCCCTCTCTTCTAGAAGTCCCTCCTCAATTACACCGCCTGCCACCTCCTCCTCGAGACTTCCGACTTCCGACCGCTCCTCTCGGTCCCCTCACCCAGTTTTCTTTACAGTGACTCCCTCAGGGTCAAAGGAAGCCCCCAAGAACGACTCTCATGAGGAGGCAGTGGCACGGCCCTCAGACCCCACATCTCAGGAGTAGCTTCTCCATCCCCATCTCCAAGTGCGCCCCCGCCCCCCACCACTTGCTTCAGGGGGCGATGGCTGTGGACAAGACAGGCATCTTGGGACTTAGGTACTGGGGACTTGGGAAAAGGTGAGGGAGTATTCATTCAGAAGAGACTAGCGTGGGCAGGAAGGGAGGGGTTTTGAAAGTTACCCCAGCCCAGAGCCACCATTCCTTCCTCTGAGACCCTGCACCCTTGAGGCCACCACTAGGCACTGCTCCTGCCACCAGACTGCCATTCCCTGAGGAGTGGCACAGGGTCACAGCACACCCTGGTTGCCATGGCAGCAAGCAGGATTACACACTAGAACATTAACCCAGAGATTTAAAGGGACAGCTCCACCTGAAAGCCCCACATTCCAGCCTTAATTCAAAGAAAGGAGGGAACCCGGTGCAGAGGCAGAGCTTCAGGTCTGGAGACCAGGAGCAAGGACTCTCACCCATGCCAACACCCATGCATCTCCAACCCTCAGGGAAAGAGCTCCTCCACCTTACTAGGAATGGAGTTAGGGTCTCTCTGCAAGAGGAAAACACCCACACCATCTCGCTCCCTTCACGATGATAGTGGCCATATTGATATGTGGATCAGGGTAGAAGGACCCTGCTAGCTTCAATTTCTGCAGAGGCCAAGGCAAGGATCTCTGGGGGAAGGTAAAGGAGAAGGAGGGGGGGTGGTGAACTTGACCTTAGAGGCAAGGGTACAGCTGTCTATCAGACCCGGGGGAAGGGTAATGACCACCAAATGAGAAGGGGCAGAAGCCACCATTAGAGTTTTGAGGCCAGGAGCCTGCCCAACCCCGGGGCAGGCACAGAGGGCCACCTGAGGGAAAGACAAAGCTTCTGGCCTTTGAGTCGCCCATTGCCTCTTTTCAGAGGAAGAAACGCAGCCTCCAAATTTTGCTTAAGTTGCTTTAAGCAACTTTGTTCCTTTGGATACAGAAAGCCCATGACACAACACCCAGGGGAGCAGGTGCCCCAGGAGTCCTCAGAGGAAGCAGACCCTCACACCTATCTCCTGAACTCCACTCCCTACCCTGTCCCCCACCCCACCAGGGCCCATCAAGTGGCCTGAAGCAGGGAAACCAAAGCGCTGGGCCTTCCCCTCCCTCTACACCCCTGCCAGGCACCATTAATGGGTTTACTGGACAGCCCCAGATTGACAGGCCTTTAATCACAGGCTCAGGGATGGGCTTAATTAACCCCTAAGCAGCTTACAGAGGGGCCCAGGCAGGCTGGAGCAGTGGGGAATGCACTGAACCCTCCAAGGCTGCAGCAGCTAGAGGACATTGGGACAGTCTGGCCACTGCATGGAGAAGAGGCCTTTCCTGGGGGACAAGGGTGTCACAGTTTAGTTCTGGCCCCTCACAGCAGCCTTCACTTTCCTGCTTCAGTTTTTCAGAGGGGAGGGCACAGAGAAGTCAATCTAACTGAACTGGGAGGCCTGGAACATCTTGCAGAAGCAATAGCAGCACCTAGAGAGAAGGAAGGGGCTACAAGGTCAGGAGGCACCCAAGCAGGGATCAATCAGAGAAAAACAAGAACAGTTCACAACTGTCAGGGCCCTCTGAGAGCCTGAGTACAGGGCACTTCACCTGGTGGGTCTCTGCATACACTCAGGGTGCGATCCCTGAACCCCTGGAGTGGAATGCAGACTTCGTGCATAGAAGCCTTTGTCTATGATGAAGGCCCTCGGTTTGCATCAGATTCTCAATAGGATCCAGGACCAATACAAGTTAAAAACACTGATCTTGTCCTATCACCTCATTCTACAGATGGGGAAACCTAGGTCCTCAAAGCGAGGTGACTGATTCAGGGTCACAGGTTAAAGAGGTAACAACAACTCAGCAGCACAGCATAATAACTGTGAATATCCCTAATGGTAACATGCTTTCCCTATTATAGCCTTTGAGTTTCACATCACGTCTTGACAGAAGAGACATAGCCTCCAAGAATCTAAGCAGATTGTTCCTGAGGCTTCCTAGCTTGTCTGGGTGGCCCACAACCTTGCCCTAAAACTTCCTACAGGACTAAGCCAAGGCTTCCTGACCTGGCATTCTCCATAGCCCAGCACACACACACTCCCATGTGTTGGTCCACTTTACCTATCTGGGGGGCACTGCACTGTGGACGTCTTCAGAGCATGCATCCCCCTCCATGGAGGTGAGTTGTGCTCTGTCTCCAGCCCCACCCTGGGGCTGCAGCAGGGTGATAGAAGTTGCCCGGAGGAATGGCTGAGCAGCTGGATGGAGCAGCTGCAGCAGGGGTCAGTTTGCTCTTACAGGGAGCTGTGGCAGTGCCTGAATGTGCTCCCCAACCTGCCTGGAATCCCCTGAACCACTGATATAACTGACATCCCTTCTCCCACTTCTTACCAGTCTCGGAGTTGGTGGCTGCAACCGGCATGGTGAAATCAGCAAGGGCTCCTGGAGGAAGGGAGAGAGGAGATTGAGAAGGCAGAAGGGCAAAATAATGGGGAAGGAATTAGGAAGGACCTCCCCCTCAGGAGCCAGTGGGGTAGGGGAGAGGGCACTGCCCTGACTCCAAACTATCCCATAGTTCTGGGAGGCAAGAAGGGATGACACACCCATCTCTCCAAGGAGGAGGAGACAGAGGATCAGAGAGGTTAGTTGATTTGTCCAAGGTCACGAAGCTAATAGAGAGCTATGGGGACTTCCCTGGTGGTCCAATGGCTAAGATTTTGGGTTCCCAATGCTAGGGGCCTGGGTTTGATCCCTGGCCAGGGAACTGGATCCCACATGCACAACTAAGAGTCCGCATGCTGCAACTAAGACCTGGTGCATCCAAATTAAATAAATGAATAAAAATATTTTTTTTAAAGAAAAGGAGAGCCACAATGAAACTCCAGGTTTTATGACTCAAAAAAAAAAAAAATTTCTGCCTACCATCTGTCTTTTTTATTTTATTTATTTATTTTGAGAGAGAGAGGATGGGGGAAAGTCCAATGTAAGTAAAAAGGTAAAAAGTAAGAAAATGGGTGTTCCCTGACTTTAAGCTCCATGGGTCAAGAATCACATCTGTTTTATTTTGCCTCTGGATCCTAGACCCAGCACAGTGAAGATGCTCTACAAACATCTGTTCATCTGTCTGGCAGAAATGTCATACCTCACTAGGGCCTCTCTTGCTTCCTCTTTCTCCCTCTACCCCTTCTTAGCCCAGAGCTGGGACAAGGAGAGCAGGGGGCTCTGGGCAAAACCCATCACGGAATTTACAGACCCAGTTTCCATCCCAGGTCCTCCTGGAATGGCGTTGGATCCTTTATTCTCCAAGGAAGGGTGCAGGTGGGTAACCCACCATCCTTCATCCCTTTGCCTTTCTGGGCTTGTGCCAGTGGAGAAAACCCTAATTCCCGGTTGCCATGACAACAAGAGGCGCGGTGGCTCCCAGCAGGGGTGGGGGAGTGGAAGAAAGCATCTGGCAGTGCCCACTTTAGGTCTGAATGCTACTGGGCCCCGGGGGTGGGGGAGCCACGACTTCACCTCCTCCCCCTAAAAAGGTCCCTAGAGGGACCACTACCTGATTTTAATGAAATCCTCTCTCTTCCTATCACCTTCCCAGGCCTGAGCAGGTCATCTGTGCTCCCTGCTACTTG
>NW_011491618.1:2546757-2547540 GCF_000754665.1 Bison bison bison | reverse complement strand
GCTACTTGTAATTTCAAGTAGCAGAAATTACAAAAGTGGAAGGATGACTCCCCTTCCTCCTGGATCTGCCCTGAGGACAAGGAAGAAAGGAGCTTTCGGGAAAAGGAAGGACATCTCCTATCAGGCTAGCACCTAGACTAGGAGCAATGCCCAGGATCCACTGTGCCAGCTAGTGCCCTGGGCACAACTCCTGCCACCCCTATTCCTAGAGAGCATCAGAGAGGGATCCCTTTCTCCCCACCCCCCAACCCCACCCCTGGCCCATCCCGGGTCCTGAGGACCAGGAACCTGCAGGTCTCTCCAGCTGGCACTACTCTCCCAAGTCCTCCTTCCCCAGAGGGTGGAGGGTGGGAAGAGGCAGGGAGGATCCGGTCCCCAGAAGTCTTGCCCAGCCTGCCTGGGTTTTCTCCCTGAGGAGTCGTTCCCACGGGCATCGGCTAGCTCTGCCCTACCCCCACCCAAGCCTCTGGGAGGGCGGGGCCGGCTGTGCCCACAGGAGAACAGCAGTGCCAGGCAAGCCAGCCTGGCTCCGAGTCAAGGTCCGGAGCCCAGGCATCTGAGAACTCGCACCTCAGCTTCCAAAACCCTGGGCCCACGTGCCCTCTCACCCCTATCTCCAGGCTATCCACACCACCCAGGGTCGGCAGCCGATGTGGGCCCACCGAGAAAGGGGGAGGTTTCCTCCAAGCTCTGTCAATACGCATACAAAGAGATATAGAGGAGAAAGGTCTGACAAAGGAGCTTTGAAGATCTACAGGTCGTGGAGAGGGGCAGACAGACTGC
>NW_011491618.1:2545933-2546548 GCF_000754665.1 Bison bison bison | reverse complement strand
GATGGGGTCTAGTGGCCAAGCGGGCCTGCACGCACCGACGAAGAGTGCCCCCGCCCCAAGAGCCCAGCCCTAAAACGCTGGGCGCTAGGACCTGGGAGGAGGGGGGTGTGTTGCGAGCCATCAAAGAAGTCTCTCTGCGTGCGCGCCCGGCGGAGACTAGGGGATGAGGTCACTGAATGGCCGCACACCGCCCCCCCACCCCACCCCCGCCCGCGTCCTCGCGCTCCCCGCTCTGAGTTGACCTAACTTTCTGGCCCTGACTCCTCGCTCCTGTCACCGACCCCTTCCCAGGTCTCCAGATCCTAGTCCTGGCCCCCGACCCAGACCCGCCCCCTCTACAACCTGGGAGGCGAAGCAGCAGCACTCCCCCTTCGCAGGACCCCCTCCCAGGAGAGATTGAGGTGTTGGCCTCCCAAGGTGGCAGGGGAGCCAAGGGGACCCACACAACCTCCGTCTTGCGCCCCCACCCCTGGAAGAGCTAATAACGCGGTTCTTACGTAATGCCCGGCTCCGAAGTCCCCAGAATCCGCACAGTCCCCGGAGAAGCCGCACGGACAATCGGGCCCCCGCACAGCTCACCAGGCTCTGTGCCTGACGTCACTTAGGAGCCCTCAC
>NW_011491618.1:2541978-2545833 GCF_000754665.1 Bison bison bison | reverse complement strand
CCGGGTGGCTCCCGCGCAGCCCGGCGCTCCGCGTTTATTGCTTGTCAATCGCTACTCCGGCTCTTAAAGCGGCCAGGCCTCCTCCGCGCGAAGGGGCGGAAACCGAGAGAGAAGGGGAGAGGGAGGGGGATAAGGACGCCGCGGGACCACCTGCAGGAAAGTACCCTTTCCGAGCAGCTAGTGGGTAGGCGGGGAGGTGGTGACTTAGGAGACACTACACAGCCCACGATTCCCCCACCCTCAGCTGGCTTCCTACCCAGGGAAGCAAGGACTGGGACCTGTACCCACTAGTCCCTCGGCGCCCAGCGATTCCCTTAAAAGGGCGATGGTAAGAGACCCGCCCCCTTCTCTCAGCTTTAGACCCGCGTTCCAGTTCAAGGCTTGCCTCACCTTTCCTCATTATCCTGCTTCCCAACTGGGTAAAGGAGCAGGAGGAGTTTAGGGAGACCCCTCAAGGAGCAGGAGACCCATCCCCATAGGACCGCAAACTCAGGAGCAGCTTTTAAGGATTCATTGGTGGATACCTAGATCCCAGACTCGCTAGGCGAATTTGAAAAAAAAAAAAAAAAAAAGGGTGGGGGGCGCTGAGACCCTATTTCAAGCCTAGACCGGAGAGCTGGTCCATACCCCAGTCTACGGAATACAGAACAAGGTGACTCGCCATCCTTCTTCCTAGTTCCATCTCAAGAAGTAAAGACAAACCCAGTTGCCCGCCTTCACCCCAGCTTCTGGCTCCACTGTAGACCTGCACTTAGTTCTAGCCGTGGAATACTGAAAGCTCAGCGGGAAGACTACGCTTCGCCAAGTGCGCGGTGGGTCAGCCGAGGTAGTACTCTGGCCGCGGTATTCCCCACCTTGCACCCTCTCCAACTGCTTTCTAGAATATGCAGGTCTCCTAAGATCAGAAATGCACTGCATTCTGGAAACTTGCTTGGAAAGCTCAGAAATGGGTTTGACTTGGAAATTGATCCTGGAAGCAGGGGGGACTGGTCCCCTTGTTGCAGGAGACTCAGCTTGCCCTGGGCTCCGGCGATCATACGTTTCAGTACTGTTGTTTTGTCACTAAGTCTTGTCCGACTCCTTTGCGAACCCGTGGACTGTAGTCCGACCGGTTCCTCTATCCATGGGATTTCCCAGGGAAGAACACTGGAGTGGGTTGCCATTTCCTTCTTTAGGAAATCTTCCCAACCCAGGGATCAAACCTGCGTCTCCCGCATTGCAGGCGGATTCTTTACCACTGAGCCATCGGGAAAAGCCAGGTTTGAGTATAGGTAAAGAGTTTGCCTGCGGTGCAGGAGATCTCGGTTCGATCCCTGGGTCAGGAAGATCTCCGGAAGGAGGAAATGGCAACCCACTCCAGTATTCTTGCCTGGGAACTCCCATGGACAGAGGAGCCTGGCGGGTTACAATCCATGGGGGTCACAAAGAGTCGGACACGACTGAGCGACTAACAACAAGCACACAAACACAAGCCACAAAACCACTGCCAAGCTCTACAGAAAGTCCTGATGTTTCTCGGTGGTCTCCTCCCTTATTACTGAGCAAGGAAAGGAAAGTTAGTTAGCGACCCCAGATGGCAGGGACTGGAATTACAGGCTTCCGTCTCCAACCAAAGAACTTGCCGGAGCAAAATGCTTTCTGCCCTCTCTTCTGCCTTCAAGCCAAAAGATCTTCCTAATTCAATTTAGGAAGAAGTCCCTGGGAGTTCCCTGGTGGTCGAGTGGCTAGGACTCTGCGTCCCCAATGCAGGGGGCCCGGGGTTCGACCCCTGGTCGGGGAAATGGATCCCACATGCTGCAACAAAGAACAGGAGTAGCCAAATAAATTTTTTTAAAAAGAGAAGTCCCCTTCCCATCATGAAAGCTACTCTCCACTCTAGCCTGTCCACCTGGCTATTTGGTGGTGGGGAAATGGAAGCATCTTGAATCTCTCCATAGTATTAATTACTTCTCAGTCAGGCAACTATTACCCCATAACAACATACAGCAAACTTTTAGTTTCATTCAAGATCCCCAGAACGAGGATCCCTGATTTTGGCCCTCTAGGAGATGGAGCCTAACTCATTACTCTTACCAGCTGCCTCCTCGCAGTCCCTCCCCTCACCCCCATTAGTCAGTCAGCAAGCATCTCTCTTATAAGGGCCTTATAGAATGCCAGCTCCTCACATCTGTTCAAGACCTTACAATTGATAAATTGTTTAATTCTCACAACAGCCCCATGAGGTTACAGACAGAGGAGAAACATTTCCTGATACAGAGTAGGAGGCTCTTATTCTGGTCCAGATAGGGTGCCAGCCTCACTGATACTGTCAGATACCAGCTACAGGGCCAGCATCAGTGATTCCTGAAGGTGGAGGTCCGGAAGGGGGAATGTCAGACACAGAAATCACTTTCTAGCGGTACAACTGAATGTCGTAATAGACGTGCTGTGTTCTAAGCAGGGCCCCAAAGGAATGAGGGTGTTACTGATGGGATATAGTGTAGCTGGGGTAGGAAGCAGGTTTGAGGGGTCCACAATGCATTCCATGGCAGTTAGAGGCTGCCCCCTCTGCCGGTGGGATGGAGGAACGTGGAGAGTAAGGAGAAATGAGGCGTTGGGGTGGGGAGGAGGCAGGTGGAAAAGTGAGAGGAATGAGTCCTCTTCCTCTGAGGTCTGTCTTCTTCCCTGCCTGCGCCACAACGGTGCCGGCAGTGTTTCTGCTTACCCTCAAATCGAGATATTCCTCTGGTGGATATTCGCTCCAAGGCTTTGGGATTCAACGCACAGAAAGAGAGAAAACTCGGAGCAGCTGTTATAAATTTTCAGCAGAAGTGAAGTGAAATAAGTCCCTTCGTCGTGTCCGACTGTAGTCCATGGAATTCTCCAGGCCAGAATACTGGAGAGGGTAGCCTTTCCTGTCTCCAGGGGATCTTCCCAATCCAGGGATCGAAGCCAGGTCTCCCACATTGCAGGCGGATTCTTTACCGGCTGAGCTATCAGGGAAGCCCTAAAAGAGCCCGTTCTGTAATTGAGTGATGTTGCACTTCCGGTGATGACCAGCAGGGGCCGCCAACAGTTACCCCGCGTCTCTGTTTCTACACCCACCGGCTCCGATCCCTTAGCCCACTACCTCAGCAATTCACCAGTCTTATTCTAGAAGCCTTTTCTACTGTCTGTATCTCTCAGTAAAAACAAAAAAGTTTGGAACCATCACTGTAAGTATACTTATATTTATATATTATTATATGAAGTGAAGTGAAGTCACTCAGTCATGTCTGACTCTTTGCGACCCCATGGACTCTAGCCTACCAGGTTCCTTCCTCCATGGGATTTTCCAGGCACGAGTGCTGGAGTAGGTTGCCATTTCCTTCTCCAGGGGATCTTTCCAACCCAGGGATCGAACCTGGGTCTCCTGCATCGCAGGTAGACGCTTTACCGTCTGAGCCACCAGGGAAGCCATATTACTATATGTATGCTACTAAATAATCATTAGAATTTTTGAATGTGATTTTTAATATACATAGTTACTATTAAAAATCACATTCAAAAATTCTAATGATTATTTTTAAACTATAAATAGAAGTTCCAGTATTTTCTTACCATACCCTAAAGGATCATCTGATGCACCCCTAGGTGCATTCCCCACTTCGAAAACCAAATTTCTAAAGAAAACCAAATTTCTATGAGAAAGGATGCTCTTATTCTGTTCCAGATAGGGTGCCAGCTTCACTGGTACTGAGTCAGATACCAGCTTCAGTACTAGCATAACCCAAGCCTCAACAGGGCATCTGGACAGCTAGCTGTACCCTGCCCCCACCCGTCCAGGATCAAACCAAATTTTCCCTGGAGAACCAAGTGTTCTGGGCCCTGACTCCC
>NW_011491618.1:2534483-2541878 GCF_000754665.1 Bison bison bison | reverse complement strand
CCCTGACTCCCATCACAACCTCAGACAGCCTGAAACCCCCTCCACCATCATCATCACCCGCCAGCCACACACCAACCGGCCCTGCCCCCACATTAGATACCGGTCTAGAGATCCAAAACTTCTCCCAGAAGCTGCTGCATTGCCCTCCTCCCCCCACCCCACCCCTGGCCCAACACTTGCCCTTTGCCCTGCCTCCTTGCTTTACTCTGCCACAACCCCGTGGGGTGGGATGTTCTGGAAGTAGAGAGCTCTGCGTTGAAATCCTGGCTCTGTCATGTGGTATATGTGTCCTAGGTCAGTTACATAACCTCTCTGAGCCTCAGTTTCCTCATCTGCACAATAGGGATAACAGCCTCCACCTTGGGAGAGGGCACAGAATGGATGCCACAGTACCAGGCACACAGAAAATGCCCTATAACTATGGTTCCTTCCTGGGAGTAGGTCTGAGCAGGCTCTCACTAGGTGCCAGCTGAGCAGTGGGTGGTTAGTCTCTGTCTCTGGCTGTCTGACGTGCCCATAACTGACCTCGGGTCCTCCTGGGGAAGACGGTGGGCCCCCCAGGGCTTTTGGAGCCCCAGGTATCTACTACGGACAGCATGTCCTCTTCCTTCCTACCCACCTGTTAGTGGCATCCTGCCTAGTCCTAACTGTGCCACCCACTACACTTATCCTCTTTCCAGCACCCAACCGAGGTGGCAAGAGCTTTGCTTCAGGCACCATGCAAGGGGACCAGGCATAAGTAGTCCATCGATAGAGTAGGGACGAGCTCACAAAAGTCTTCCCTGGTGGCTCAGATGGTAAAGCATCCGTCTGCAACGTGGGAGACTTCGGTTCGATCCCTGGGTTGGGAAGATCCCCTGGAGAAGGGAAAGGCTACCCACTCCAGTATTCTGGCCTGGAGAATTCCATGGACTGTATAGTCCATGGGTTAGCAAAGAGTCAGACACGACTGATCGACTTTCACTTTATTTAACTTCACAAAAGGCAGTGCAGGCTCTGGGCATGGGAGGAAGTCCTGCTATCCACCCCAGTAATCCAGTGTCCATTGCTGGAGACTCCCACATGCCAACTGGGCCTTGGAGTGCCCCTGCAGACCCTGGACAAGGCAGGAAGGTGGAAGGGTCAAAGATGAAGGAATGAAAGGAGGCTGAGTTTAGGAGAAATGAGAGAGATCTTTTTCCTCTGAGTCTGAAGCACCTGCCTCCTCACAATTCACCCCACCAGTTAGATCTGCATTCTTCGATGTTCAGAAAGCTTGCTCATAATTCAAAATTTTATCTTGCAATTGTGGGCTGATGCTCTGTGCTCTAAACATCATCCCCGCCAGAGCTGCTATATGTAAGCATGCACAATTCCTGTCTCTTCACATGTGTTCATTTCTTTGATCCTCATAATTACATACTGAGGTGGGGAATACTATCACCCCATTTTACAGATGAAGAAACTGCACACAGAGAGGTTAAGCAATTTGCCCAAAGGCATTACACTGCTACGTGGTAGAGCTGGTATTTGACCCCAGGTCATCTTGGCTCTGGAGAAGGCAATGGCACCCCACTCCAGTACTCTTGCCTGGAAAACCCCATGGATGGAGGAGCCTGGTAGGCTCCAGTCCATGGGGTCGCTAAGAGTCAGGCACGACTGAGCAACTTCACTTTCACTTTTCACTTTCATGCATTGGAGAAGGAAATGGCAACCCACTCCAATATTCTTGCCTGGAAAATCCCAGGTACAGAGGAGCCTAGTGAGCTGCCGTCTATGGGGTCGCACAGAGTCGGACACGACTGAAGCGACTTAGCAGCAGCAGCAGCAGCAGCAGCATCTTGGCTCTGCTGTAGGTATGCTGCTCCTCACTTCATAGCTACTATTATTAGCTTCCTTTTATAAATGAAGAAACTGAAAGCCAGAGAAGTTCAGCGACTTGCCCAATATCACCCAGCAAGCAAGTGGCAGAGCCAGGCTTAGTAGGTTTGGTTAGTAAAGAGATTTGCTTGGTTTCTCACCAATTATTCTTCAATTTCCAAAAACATGGTAAGTCACAAAAAGAGCTGAACTTAAATAACATTTAAATTGGACTTAGTTTAAGATCACTCATATAATTATCAGCCTTAAAAGAAATAAATACTTAAAAGCAATTGTAATCTTCCTTGCTAATCCTTAGCTGTTATTCATCACAGCTTAATCTAATCTTTAATTTATCTAAACTTGATTATAATACTAATGCGCCTTAAATCTTTTATTAACTTGGCATCAGGTACTGGACTGAGAAAGGCTTAGCAGCTCTCGAGAGCACCTGGCAGGGATACCATACTGCAAGCAAGAGTCTTCTAGTTTTTGGAGAACACCTTCCACCTCATACACAGAAAACATGGCCATTTGGCCTTGGTTTTCTCGTCTGTAAAATGGGAGGATTAGTTAACTAAAATCCCTTCCGACTCCATCCATCCATGTATCTAAAGAGATCACCTTCCACTCTGCTCATAAAGGAGATAAAAACCTTCTCTCCAACAGGGATTTCCAAAAAGTAGACTCTTGATAGATATTTTTTGAAATATTAATTATTCTACTAAATAAGTACCTATTTCCATTCCCTCATAGCTCAGTCGGTAAAGAATCTTGCCGCAGTGCAGGAGACCAGGGTTCGATTCCTGGGTCGGGAAGATCCCCTGGAGAAGGAAATGGCAACCACTCCAGTATTCTTGCCTGGAGAATCCCATGGACAGAGGAGCCTGGCAGGCTACAGTCCATGGGGTTGCAAGAGTCAGACACGACTTAGCGAAAAAACCACCGCCACCCCCCACTACTCTGAAGTTCTTTGAAGATATTTTTTGAAATATTAATTATTCCACTAAATAAGTACCTATTCCTACTACTGTAAAGTTCTTTGAAGATGTTGATTTCATCTTATTAACCGCTGTAATTCCAGCACCTAGTGAAGCGCCTGACGTCAAGTGGGTGCTCTGCTAACATGCATGCAGGCTCTGTGGGCGGGGTCACACAAAAGAAGTTTGAAAAGTTCCCAGGGTATTCCAACATACAGCCAAGGCTGGGAATAGGTTCGAGGTAGGGACTGTCAGCAGGAGATGTGGCCTGAGGCCCTTGGGTGTGAGACTGGGGCTATGGTGTGGACAGGTGAGGACTGCCAGGTGACTAGATGCACAGATGACCCCCAAAGCCTCTCTCCTGAGAAGGCAGCTGTGAATGTGGCAGGCACTGGGGACAGCAGGAAGAGCTGAGGGAACCCAGGAGAGGGAGATGAATGGACCCCCAGAACCAAGAGAAGAGGAGGCCACCCAGAACTGATGCTTCCCTCTGTGCTCTCTAGTGCCCACCCTGTGAGGGGAGCTTAAGTTTGGTGTCTAAGGACTCAGGAGCCCAGAGAGGTCCACGACTGGTCTCTGGCCACACCCAGCTGGGGGCTGCAGGGTCTCTGGTCCTCACTGTCCCTGGCACAGCATCTGAGAGCAGGGGCAGAGCCGATGCCCTCAAGAGGAGTCAACTCTGTTCCCTCACTCAGGAAGGCTGTCCCCCTCCTTCCAAAACTGAAAGTGAAAGTCCTACTCTTTGCCACTCCATGGACTGTAGCCCACCAGGCTCCTCTGTCCATGGAATTCTCTAGGCCAGAATACCGGAGTGGATAGCCATGCCCTTCTCCAGGGCATCTTCCCAACCCAGTGATGGAACTCAGGTCTCCCGAATTGCAGGCAGATTCTTTACTGTCTGAGCCACCAGGGAAGCCCTCCTTCCAAAGGGACATGCAAAAATGGTTGATCGATATCTGCATGATGAAAGATGTTTCTCTTTGTATCCTGCTTTGTGTGAAAATTGTATAAATCTTAATTATGTTGAATTGGTTAAAAAAGATGTTTCTTTTTGTGAATTTTAAGAATATATACTTTCATGTTTCATCAGACTTTTTTTTTAAATTTGAGGTATGGGCTTCCCTGGTGGCTCAGACAATAAAGAATCTGCCTGCAAAGCAAGAGACCCTGGTTCAATCCCTGGGTCAGGAAGATCCCTTGAAGAAGGGAATGGCAACCCACTCTAGTATTCTTGTCTGGATAATTCCATGGACAGAGGAGCCTGGCAGGCTAGAGTCCATGGGGTCAATAAGAGTCGGACATGACTGAGAGACTAGCACTTCCACTTTCGTGGTTGATTTACACTGTTGTATTAGTTTCCGGCGTACAGCACAGTGATTCAGTTCTAATCTATTCTTTTCCATTACAGGTTACTACAAGATATTGGATATAGCCCCCTGTACCTTAGAGTAGGTCCTTGTTGTTTACCTATTTAGCAGACATTTCTATTAAGTCGGTGCCAAATTCTTTCCCACTTCTCCTGGGTCTGATGTGAAGCTAACGTTCCTCTTAGAGGCACCCCTATTTGGATGGGAGAGGGGGGCTGGGAAAGAGACACATTAGGCATTCGTTCGTTTGTGATACTACGATAAGGGAGCTGTCTTCCTTCTCTTCTCGGGTCTGGGGATGAAGGATAGGAGGGACTTCTCTGCCAGCAAAGATTCGGTCAAAATAGCTCCTCTTCCATATAGTGTGCTGTGTGCTAAGTCGCTTCAGTTGTGTCCAACTCTTTGTGACCCTATGAACTATAGCCAGCCAGACTCTTATCCATGGAATTCTCCAGGCAAGGACACTGGAGTGGGTTGCCATGCCCTCCTCCAGGGGAATCTTCCCAACCCAGGGACCAAACTCCTCCATATATTAAGTTAACCTTAAAAATGCATTCCAACACACACCGGGTGTGGACAAATACTGTTTGATTCCACTTATACAAGGTACTGGGCTTTCCTGGTGGCCCAGACAGTAAAGAATCCACCTGCAATGTGGAAGACCTGGGTTCGATCCCTGGGTTGGGAAGATCCCATGGAGGAGGGCATGGCAATCCACTCCAGTATTCTTGCCTGGAGAATCCCATGGACAGAGGATCCTGGCAGGCTATAGTCCATGGGGTCACAAAGAGTCAGACATGACTGAGTGAC
This sequence comes from Bison bison bison, assembly GCF_000754665.1. Classification (NCBI taxonomy): domain Eukaryota; kingdom Metazoa; phylum Chordata; class Mammalia; order Artiodactyla; family Bovidae; genus Bison; species Bison bison. Next base: position 2,536,882 of record NW_011491618.1, on the reverse strand, counting down.
TAAGCACAGCACACATACGAGGTACTAAAGTACCTAGAATATAGTCAAATTCATAGAGTCAGAAAGTACATTGGTCGATCCCTGAGGCTGGGCCCAGGTTAAGGGAGAAGGGAGAGGGAATGGGGAGTTAGTGTTTAATGGAGACAGAGTTTCAGTTTAGGAAGGTGACAATTTTGGGAGATAGATGATGGTGAGAGTTGTACAACGATGTGAACATACTTAGTGCCACTGAACCGTAAAGTTAAATATGGTTAAAATAGTATGTTTAACATTATGCGACTTTTATCACAATAAGAAACTTCTTAAAAAATAAATAAAATACAATTTAAAAAAAGAAAAAACAACCCAGGGATTTCCCTGGTGGTCCAGGAGTTAAGAATCTGCCTTGCAATGCAGGGGATGCGGGTTCAAATCCCTTGTGGGGTAGCTGAGATCCCACATGCAGCTGGGCAGCCAAGCCCCCACACCAGTCTGCAACTAAGACCCAATGCAACCAAAATAAATAATAAATATTTTTTAAAAAACCCAGCTCCTCCTCCTCCTCTGCCTGCACAGGCCTCAGGAGTCAGGCACGTGGGCATCTCACCACTGCTCACGCTGACAATGAAGCCAGAACCGGGCATCCCCTGGGACTGAGAATGTGGCCCAAGATGGAAGGTTCTGGAGGAAACAGTTGTGTGTGGTGGTTTATGAGAGAAGGTAGCTATCAGGTTAAGAAATCAAGTAGGTTATATATTGAGCCCTCAGTAGTAGACTAAATACTCGAATGACAAGAATGCAAATAATATCATCTTAAATTGAGGCTGGGAAACTAAACTCTGGTTGGGAAATTACTGGTATTTTGTCTTACAGGAAAGATGACAGTCAGCTCACTAGTTCTCACTCTGGTCTGGCCCAGGGGGACCTCCCTCAGCGAGAGTGCATAGAACAGATGGTGCAGCAGCCCTGTGGGAACAGTCTGGCAGTTCCTCAAAACGCTGAACAAAGAATTACCATATGATCCAGCAATTCCACTCCTAGGTGTAGACTCAAAAGAAATGAAAACCTGGGGTCCACATATAGCAGTATTATTCATTGTAGCCAAAAAGTGGAAACAACCCACGTATGTATCAATTGATGGATGGATAAACAAAATGTGGTATAGCCATGAAATGGTATGTTTTTCAGCTATAAAAGGAATGTGTGTTGTAAAGAACTTAACCTTGCAAAGTTGACTGCTGGCTGTCTAGGGCTGGGAAGGATAGAAGGTGACTGCCAAAGGGCATGGAGTATCTTTTGGGAGGTGATAAAAAAAAATACTCTGAAATTGATTGGGATGACAACTGCACAGTTCTGTGAATATGCCAGAAACCAGTGAATTGTATTCAGTAAATGGATGAATTTTATGATATATGAATTATATCTCAATGAAACCTTTAAAAGTGAAAGTGATGTTGTTCAGTTGTCTCTGACCTTTTGTGACCCCATTCTGTATCTCACCAGATTCCTTTGTCCATGGAATTTTTTAGGCAAGAATACTGGAGTGAGTAGCCATTCCCTTCTCCAGGGGGTCTTCCCTACCCAGGGATGGAACCCCAGTCTCCTGAATTGCAGGTGGATTCTTTACTCTCTGAGCCACCCAATAAAAGAGTGTGAGTGGGACTGAAGCTCCTAGAAGAGGAACTTTATTGATTTCATGATGTGCCCCAGTGCCTACAACCCCTGCAGGCAGACAGGTGCTCCACAAACACTGTGTAATCAACATGCCAAGTGGGGACTTCCCTGGTGGTACAGTGGCTAAGACTCCATGCTTCCAATGCAGGTAGCACAGGTTCGATCCCTGGTCAGGGAACTAGATATCATGTGCCACAGCTAAGACCCGGCGTGACCAAATAAGTATTTTTTTACTAGCTTGTTGCTAGTCAAAAAGCACTCTCTGCCCCCTTCTGATGTCTGTGTCAGAAGCTTTTTCTATCCCTTTTTCACTGTAATAAAACTTTTGCCACACGGGAAACAAAAAAAAATGCTAAGTGACTTCTTGAACTAAAGCAGGACCCTGAGGGCTTCCCGTCTGGGATTTTCCAGACCACTCCCCTTTGCATAAACAAGAACTGTTTTTAGAACACCTGCACCCCCACTCTGCTTTGGGATCCAGTCAAAAGGCTTAGCTAGATCAGGTCAAAGCCTGTGGCCTAAGAGTGAGGTCAAGACAAAGAGGGTGGAAGGACATCAAGAAGATTGAGCTACTGAGTCCCAGGCATGGGAGCAGTCCCACCAGCCTCCCACAAGTTAGCCCAGATACCCACATCATCAAAGAGATTCCTTAAGGCAAAAGATTTGAGTCTGAAGCTCTCAGCTCCACCGGCTGTGAGGAGAGAGCTAGGCCCGCCCCCTTTGGAAGGAGTCTCTGCTGCTGCTGC
>NW_011491618.1:2528466-2534265 GCF_000754665.1 Bison bison bison | reverse complement strand
AGGGACTGCAGCCTACCAGGCTCCTCCGTCCATGGGATTTTCCAGGCAAGAGTACTGGAGTGGGGTGCCATCGCCTTCTCCGGCTTGAGCAAAAGGGTACTGGATGTCCCTGCCAAGCTCAGGCAAGAAGAACCAGACTCAAGAACTGGCTCCCCCATTTCTCTCCAAGTTTTTCTGATCCTTCCCCGGACGGCTTTGGCCCCTTCTGGGAGGTGGCCTGCCCTGCCCCTCATCCTCATCCCTCTGGGAATATTCAAAGAAGTGAAACTCACATCCTGATTTTTCATATTCTGTTACTCAGGCAAGGTAGTTAACACATGTTCTCTCAACTAACCCCAGGCATCTGTTTTCCAGGCACTGGGCCCTATCCGTGGGATGGGGAATGACTAAGGCACTGTTCCCTCTGCTGGAGTTCAGGCTGGCACAAGAACCAGACGTGGGCATCACCTGCCAGCAGACCCCATAAACACCATCACAGTCACCAGAGCAGAAAGAGAAGCTCCAGGCGCGCAGGGCAGGGCAAGGAGGGGACCAGGGAGGCCTCACCAAAGCGGAATTGCCCCTGGGGCTGGGGGGCAGGGGTGTTTTACCAGGCAGAGGAGCAGAAACAACTCATTCCAGACAAGCAGCAGCACAAGCAAAGGTGGAAGAATGTGAAAGAGCAAGGCTGTCTAGGAGACCGCTGGAATGTAGCAGGCAGAGGGTTAGACAGGTGCAATGAGCCAGGAACAGCGGGGATGTGGTTGAAGAAAGTGGACTGAAATGCAAATAGCGAGAACAGGGGGAAGATAAACAAACTGTGATACATCTCACAAAGGAAGAGAACCACTCAACAAGAAAAGAGAACAAACAGCCAAGATGCCTAACACTACATAGAAATGTCAAAAACATGATACTGAATGAAAGGAGCCAGACACAAAGAGAACACACTGTTTGATGCCATTTATATGAATGGTGAGGGACAGGGAGGCCTGGCGTGCTGCAGTCCATGGGGTTGCAAAAAGTCAGATACGACTTAGCGACTGAACAACAATAGTATGAATGGCAAAACTAAAATAAAATAGGCAAAACTAACCGATGGAGATGAGATCAGCACTGGGCTGGGGCCAGATGAACTGAAAAGGAGCAAGAGGGAACTTGCTGGGGTGGTGGAAATGTTCTGAATCTCGACTGTGGGGGTGACTACATATTTGTCAAAATGCATTCTACTGTATATTTAAAATGGGCAGCTTTTTGTGTTTAAATTCTTCTATAAAGTTTTTACAGGTTTTTCTTTTTCTTTTTTTTTAAAGTAGGTTGAGTTCAAATTGTGAAGGACTTTAGACATCATGCTAAGAAGGTTGGACTTTATCCAGGAAGTAATGGGAAGTTTTTCAGTTTTCTTTGGTTTGGTTCGTTAGTTGCTCAGTCCTGTTGGACTCTGCATCCCCATGGACTGTAGCCCACCAAGCTCTTCTGTTCATGGAATTCTCTAGGCAAGAATACTGGAGTGGGTTGCCATTTCCTTCTCCAGGGGATAGGATCTTCCTAACCCAGGGATGGAAACCAGGTCTCCAGCACCGCAGGCAGATTCTTTACCATCTGAGCCACCAGGGAAGACTTTGGTTGCAAGTAAAAGTCCAACTCAAGCCAGTTTAAGCAAAAGAGGGAATTTCTCTGAAGGGTCTGGGGGTGACTCACAGAATTCAAGGCAGATTTGCAGCTTAATGCCTGAGGAGCTTCCTCTCAGCTTTGCCCCCAATAACCCCGTGACCTAGCTGTATGTACCGGCCATAGCTGAGGACATCATGCTCAGAGAAGCAAAGTGACTTATCCAGGAACACACAGTCAGCAGGCAGCACAGCAAACTTGGAGCCCAGGTCAGTCTGATGCTGATGCCTGTGTCTTGCCTGGAGGAGCAGGGAAGCAATCACTCGAAAAGGCCCCTGGGAGAAACAGCCAAGCAGATGGAAGGAGACTGGGGAGGGGAGGGGCACAGAAGATGACCAGCCCCACTGTGGGAGTTAGGAGCACTAGATGGGTGAAGGAACTGGGAGGCAATGGAGCGGGACTCAGGACAGCAGATGGTTGGAGGCCTGAGGGAAAGACAGGCATGTACCTGGCTAGGGGCAGCTTTCCAATAAGATGGGACTGCTCCTCCAGATCCAATTAGGTAGGTCTCAGAACTTCTCTGATTCTCAAATGTGAAAGCAGTTAACAACGCCTGCATGGATCATCAAAATTATAGCTGCTGTACCAGAATGCTCCTGCTGGTACCCGGCACTGAGCTGCTGCAATGATGATCAGTTATCAGTATGTAACTCTATAGTCACAGACCTACTGTTATTGATAATAATAGAGAGTTCTTTAGGCCTCCTCCCCCAACCTGCCCACCCCATCGAGCATTTTCTTTTATCCTGGCTAAGGAAGGAGGGGAGCTGAGCACCAGCCCTCAGAATGTGAGGGTTCCTGGAATGAACTGAACCCAGAAGAGTGAGGGACTGAAGGCCCTGGGTGCCCAAGGAGGAGCCCAGGGATTTGTAAGGGCAGCCTGGGTTCTCACAGCCAATGCTGCAAGAAGACAGATATTGGAGCTCTTTTGGAGACAGGGTATCAGAGCTGGGCTTGTGCATGCATGCTAAGTCACTTCAGTTGTGTCCAACTCTTTGTGACCCCATGGACTGCAGCCCGCCAAGCCGCTCTGTCCATGGGATTCTTCAAGCAAGAATATTGGAGTGGGTGGTAATGCCCTCCTCCAAGGGATCTTCCCAGCCCAGGGATTGAAACCACGCCTTTTATGCCTCCTGCATCAGCAGGCAGGTTCTTTACCACTAGTGCCACCTGGGAAGCCCTGGGCTTGTGCCTAAGTGGAATAAATAATAGCCTGTTTGCTGGGATTTGAGGTACACTGGCCCCTAGATCTCTCCTCTCACCTGTACTGTGGAATTTTATCATAGGAATCTCATTTCTTCTCCTGGAGATCCTTGGCTCCATGGAAATGTAGTCCTGGTCTCCCTTGGCTACTGAGCCACCCCATAAATTTCTATTATGTTGACGCTGAGTTTCTCACCATTTCCCCTGAGGGAGAAAGGCAGATGGAGGTAGGGGGATGGGGGGAGCATATCTCGGAGTGGGGGGCCTCATACTGGCTAGTCACTTATTTGTGCCAGGAGTTGTCCAAGGGCTTCAGCTGCATCATCGGACTCAGTTCTCACAACAGCTCTGTGCCGTAGGTGTAGCCAGCTCCATCGCACAGACAAGGCTGCGGAGGCTCAGGGGAAATAATGTCCTTTGATCACGGTCACATGGCCAGGAAGTAGTGAAGTCAGGATTCCTACCCAGAAGCCCCTGTTCTTCCTATTGTGCCCCTTCTGGGGATAGGGTGGGCATGAAAAAGCATCAGCCTATATTTCACAACCTTACCCAAGAAAAGCGGCAATGTTGAGCAGTTGGAGAGGCCCTGACAGGTCCAGACAGCCAAAACTCTGTGACCCGAGGCAACCCAAGGCTGGAGTTCCTCCTTCAGGCAGGCAGCCAAGACCCACCACCCTTCATAAGGCTCTGTGGATCATACAGCAGGGGCTCCAAAGTGGCTGAGCAGGCCAGAAAATCCTCCAGGATGAGCAGAGTGGTCTGAAATCCTGAAGGCAGAAACATCAGCTTCACTGCCACCCACCCTCCCCAGGCCAGAGGCCCAGAAGCCAGCAGCAGGGGCACTGAGGCCTCATAGTAGCCCTGCGGGTAAGGGAAGCACCCTGGAGGCTGCTAGAAGGTAAGGGGCGCCTGGCCTCTCAAATAGCTTCCCTCCTGTGCTTAGTCGCTCAGTCGTGTCCGACTGTTTGCAACCCCATGGACTGTAGCCGACCAGGCTCCTCTGTCCTTGGGGATTCTCCAGGCAAGAATACTGGAGTGGGTTGCCATGCCCTCCTCCATGGGATCTTCCCAACCCAGGGATCAAACCCAGGTCTTTCACATTGCTGGCTGATTCTTTACCATCTGAGCCACCAGGGAAGCCTTCCTATTCCCGAAAATAGCCTCTGGGAAAAGCACTGCCCCCTTTCAACCCCAGAGACAGTTCCTCCCTGGGATCTGTAGGCTTGGAGCAAAATCACCTTACTCCCCACTGCCTCTGCCTCTGCCACCCACACCTCTGGGCCTCTGGCAGGGACTGTGCCCTGCTCAGGACAGCTGGCAGCCCATGTGCTTCCACCCCCACCCTCTCCTTGTTCCCAACTCTCAGGTTATGACACAGGGCAGGAGGAGGGGTGGAGCCTTAGAGGGAAAGAGGGCATGGATGCTGAGGAATATAAAGAGCCAGGGAGGTCCTGGGCAGAGATCCTTTTGCTGTGCTGCTCTGCACCTGCCCAGCACCATGGTAATGTCTGGTGGTCCCTGTCAGCTGTGCTCTCCGGGAGCTTGGGATGGAGACTGGCACCCAAGGGCCCTCCTCAAGCCATTGAGGGCATGAAGGAGTGAGGCCAGGGCAGCCCCCTCTGCTGGGACAGCTGCCGGGGTTGCCTGTCCCTGATATGGGTGGTGGGGAGGAGGGCAGTTCCTGGTCAAGAGAGGGTTAGCAGTCTCACAGGCTCCAGCCATAAGTAGCATGTATATGGGCATCATAGTCTGTCAATCACTGGATGCACCTGAGTGTTGCCAGCACAAAATTCTGTGTGTGTGACGGGTGTGCATGGGGACTCTTGGACTATCATTCCTGTATGCAACTGTGTTAAGTCTTTCATTTAACATGTACTATTGAGCACCTGGGATTCCCTGGTGGCTCAGATGGTAAAGAATACGCCTGCAATGCAGGAGACTTGGGTTCAATCCTTGGGTGGGGAAGATCCCCTGGAGTAGGAAAAGGCAACCCACAACAGTATTCTTGCCTGGAGAATCCCACGGGACACCTACTAAGCGTCAGGCATTGTTCTAGGTGCTTGTGATACATCAGTAAACAAAACAGGCAAAGGGCCCAGCTGCCCATCCCCTTAGCTGCCAGGTGCTTACATTGGAGGAGAGGTTACCACTGAGGATTTACTCATTAAAAAAAAAAGTATAGAATACAGTAAGTTAGAAGTTGCAAGAGAGGGAGAATAGAACAGGATGAAGAGATGAATTGCAATGTTAAATAGGGGCATCCCAGTAGGGTCCATTTAGAAGGAGAATTTTGAGCTGATTTTTGAATTTTGAGCTGATTTTTGAATTTTGAGATGAAGGAAGGGAGGAAGTTGGTCATATGGATACCTGGAGGAAGGCTCCAGGCAGAGTGAATGGCAGGGCTGACACTTTTGAGGAACAGCAAGGAGGCCGGAGAGCCAGGAGTGAGGCGAAAAGGAGTTGCAGAAGTCAGTGAGGTCAGGGAGCTGGCCAATGGCTCTATACCATCCCGGTGTGTCCATCTCAGGGTGTACCTCCCAGTCCATCGCCAGGGTCCCCGTGCACCTGGTGCTTTGTGTCCATCACTGTGCGTGGCCAGGTGTGCACCATTCTGCCTGGGTACCTGGAAGTCCCTTAGGGCGCTCGTGTACCTGTCTACGTCCCAGGTCGCGGGTCTGGACGTCACGTGACCACCCCTCCTCTGTCTGCCCCGCCCCCTCTAGCCCAAGACTCTGCGTTGCGCGTGCGCACTCGCCCTGGTGTGCCTAGTGGTGCTTCTGCGACCCGACGGGGTCGTGGGGGAGGAGCTGCAAGGACAACAGCATCTGATGCTCCGGGTCGCCCGATGGCTGTCCAACTTAGCCCAGTTCAACAAGTACATAGAGAAGTTCTTCAATAGCAGGTGGGCAAGGGGGAAGGGAAGGGGATGGGAGGAAACAAACGCCA
>NW_011491618.1:2504969-2528263 GCF_000754665.1 Bison bison bison | reverse complement strand
AGTGACGCGAACAACCCCAGTAATAATACGAAACCCCTATCAGCGAACGCGAGGAAACCTCTGCCAGCGAACGCGACGAAACCTCTGCCAGCGAACACGACGAAACTCACCGGTCCGACCGTCACGAGCCCCCAGCCGCTGAACGCCGCGAAACCCCAACCACCAGCCTCCTCCCAGGGCCCCAGGTAGGAGAGCCTGGGCCCGGCTGGCCCCAGTCGGGGTCCTCGAAACTGGGAGCAGGTTGGGCGGTAGCGAAAGGAAGCCCTGGAGGCTTGGGGGACCCAGGGGATTCCCGGGGACTTCCTTCTTCAGGCTGAGCTTTGACTTCCGAAGCTCAACCAAGTCTCCCCGCCCACCGACCCTCTTTATACTATGAGAGGGGGCCTAACTCCTGCCCAGCCCGCCCTCAGTGAGAACAATAAAGAGAAACGGAATCTCTGTTGCTTCCTTGACTTCTGTGAGCCCGGGGCGGGAAGGGACCTGTCCTTGGAGGGGAAAGCGGGGTTCCTGGAGCTTCTACCGTAGGAAGGAAAGACCTGGGTTTAGGGGTCTTCCCCGCCTCCTTCCTGCAACCCATCCACCTTCCCCCACCCCAGGCACTTACACTATTTGGGGGTGGGGGAGGCGGCTGTGGAGGCCCTAGCCAAGAGGGTTTGATTTTAAACGCGATTGCGCTGCTCCTACCATCTTGCTGCGGCTTCTTCTTTGCCTTTGGACATGGGGTATCTGATGCTAGGAAAGATCGCGGGCAGAAGGAGTAGGAGACAACAGAGGTTGAGATATTTGGATGGCATCACCAATTCAATGGCCATGAGTTTGAGCAAACTCCAGGAGATCGTGAAGGACAGGGATGCCTGGCAGTGCTGCAGTCCCTGGGATCGCAAAGAACTGGACACGACTGAGCAACTGAACAGCAACCAAGAGGGAGAGCATGGCTGAGAGAAGTGGATCCCAGCAACCTCCAGGGAGGGGCTCCAGCCAGATTTAACACCCACCCCCCAGCAAGTTTCTACACGGAGCAGTGCAGCTGTGATGCCAGCCTGCAAACAAACAGCACTCACCCACCCCACCCCCACAGTGTGCAGAGCATAAGTCCTGCCTTGGCTTCGGGGATCATCTCAGCCCTTCTGGCTGTGAACAGAGCAAGGAGAGGGCAGGAGCTTACCTAGGCCAGTCCCTAAGAAGCTGTCTCCTCTGGGAGCTGGGGGCCATCAGAGAGGCCTGGGCAGGGGCAGAGGCCCCATCCTCATCCAACTCTCACACAGGGATGTTCTGAGTAGAGTCCCGATTCCTGCCTCTGGGAAGTATCTACACCTCTCCCCACTCAGAACCCATCCCCTTAGCGGCCAGAGAAAATTCTGGGACTTCCGGCTCCATCATCCAAATTGTTCTGCTGCTGAAACCAGCCTCCCTCCCAGATGCCCCCTTGCCTGAGCCATGCACTTGCCCAGTGTGGCATCCTTGCCAGCCCTTTGACTTTTAGGAACTAGGTCCACTTTTGAGTTGTTTGCACAGCCAGAACTTGAGGGGAACCACGACTCTGGTGTCACTGCCATGCGCTCAGTATGAGGTGCTGAGCCCAGGAAAGTGGATCCCCTCATTCCCCAAACCCACAGGCCTCATCCTTTCAGGCAGAGCATGTGAGAGAAGCAGAAGGAGGCATTCCAGGAACCAAAAAGGTTTGCATTCTCTCACTTCTTGCTCCCAGCCCCACCGTGACCATCCCTTATCCACAGGTGCTCCTGGGCCAGGAAAGGAGGAGAGAGATGAGGTTGCTCCCTATCAGCCACACGTAGACACACATCCCACACCCCGCCCCCTCGCCTTACTCAGATGCCTGAGAAGAGGAGGGCTGGCAAAGGCCACTAAGACCCCTCCCCAGCCCATGCCTCCCCAGGCAGGGTCCGGCTTCTCTCCCTCCCTGAACTGGAGCGTGCAGACCACAGATTGGTCTCCTGGAGGTGGCCATCGCTCAGCTAATCCAACCTCCTCCCTGGAAGGTCAGCTTCCTCCTGCAGCCTCCCCTTCTGCGACTTGGCTTGAGTAACCCTTAAATGCCCAGGAGTTCACTGTCTCTCTGAGCAAGTTCTTCCCAGCTTTCTGGTTCTTCAGTGATGCTTCCTTACAGTCAAGGAAAGTCTGCCTTCCGGAGCCCTTTTCTGTAGGCACATGGAGTTAACCCTAACCCTCTTCCGTAAGCTGAAGCTGTGTTTGTTTGAAGACCAATCATCCCTCTGCTCCCACACTTCATGGAAACAGCTGCTTGGCTGCAAGTCTGCCCCTCAGAAGCTCCGGTCTGCTGAGCGCCTTCCTGGGTTAAGAGCCATGCTAAAAACTTTACATGTATCATTTCATGTCCTGCTCACTACAACCCTATCATTCTTTCCATTTTACAGATGAGGAACCTGAGACTCAGAGAGGTTATAGATCTGCCCAAAAGCACATGGAGGGAATATGGCCGATCAGGGATTCAAACCCAGGTTCATCTGACTCAAGTCGCTGCTGTGTCCCTGTATTGGATTACCATCTGCTGCCAGGCCTTGGACAAAATGCTGTACCTCTCTGAGCCTCAGTTTCCTCCTCTGTAGAGTGAGGATAACAGTATCTCCCCCCTCACAGAGTTGTTGAGAGGGTTAAATGCCCCTGGCACACACAAGCTCAGTTTCCCAACAATTTCACGTGACACTATCTCCAGACCCCTCCCCATCTCTGTCCCCTTCTTCTGGCCATGCTTCTGCTGTGTGCTGTGCCCGTGAGGGGCCACACTTCAGCCCATCATGCACAGTGACCCACCTCTCACCTCCCCAAGGAGGGCAATTCCAATGCCACCGATGTAAACCATGACCATCTTAACCCCAGTCATTCCTCTGGGCTGGACTCTCTCTAGTACAAACTAGCACTTCATCTACTGCCTAGGCTATAAGAACACATTGGTGGGGATCCATTTGGGGGCAGGGCTGCCATCAAGCCAATGATTGGGAGGGTCTAGAGGTATGAAATGGGACGATTGAAGTTTCACTGACTTTCTGAACGACCTTGGGGGAGTCCCCGTCTCCTGCTGGGCCACAACTTGCCCCTCTGTGAAGTAGACAGGATGAATTAAATGGCTCTGATGACCCTCCAGACATTCTGGGTCAGTCATAACACCCTCGGTTCTCTTCTCTCTGCCTGCCCCTTTCTTCCTGTGCATTTGGCCTGCTCCTGTCCCAACCAGGGGTCCACAGAGACACAGAGAGAGTGAGGCTAAGAACTTTGATTTGCTTTATTTAGCCAATATGGAAGCAGGGAGCAAGCTACAGCCAGAGCCAAGGGTGCAGATGGGAGAGCTGGGCCAGCCTCGCCCTGGAGTCAGAGGAGCAGGAGGTGGCATTATGAGTCCATTGTACTGATCTCCCTGCAAGAAGAGGGCAAAACACGGCAGTGTGAATGAGTAGTCCTTGTGCCTTCTGGAGACCTCAGCCGCCTGTTCTCCCCCATCCTACACACCCCCATTTCCTGCCCCAGGCATCTGGGCACACAGGACAAAGAAAAAAACCCACCTGGGGACCGCTGAGTGGGGAGACCCACACTCCAAGAAGTCCAGCGTGCCTTCTTTGTCTCTTTTCCCATACCTGGGAGGGGAGAGACAGCTGGGGCCAGCACTATGCCCAGGTACGTTCACCTGCCTCATGCCTACCCCTGGGCACCATCCTGCCCAGGGCACAGGGGCCCGGGCCAGACTGTAGAGATGCTCTGCTCCCGAAGAACATGGAAGGAGCTGGGCCTGGGGTCTTGGCCGGGGCCTCTCTCCCCATCTCACACTCACCTAGGCCTGGTCAGCATGTTGATGTATCTGCGGAGCTCAGCCGCATACTGGGCCATCTGCTCTGGCGTGGCATTGTCCCCCGGATACTCTGGCTCCAGCGGGGCTCCCAGGGCACCCAGGGGTGGCTGCAGCAATAGAGCCACGCACGTGGACAGAAGGAGCAGGAAGAGGCAGCGGTGCGCGGCAGCCATCTGAGGAGCCAGGATCAGGGAGATAGAGGGAGCATAGAGCCCACCCCTCCCCCCTCCCCCTAGCCCATCACCCATTTCTCCAAGCCTGGAGACCAAGGGGCAGAGCAAAGGGCTACTGGGAGTTGATCACCCCACCTCCTAGACCCTGCCCTGGAGAGCTCACCAGCCCCCTCTTCAGAGCAGAACAGCAGCTGGAGCTCAGCTAGGGCCTAGGCAAAGCAGAAAAGTGTAGCAGAGAAGCGGGAGGTTGGGACTTGGGTAGGAGACCCAGAACTCCGGACACCCAGGGCCTCATGGCCCTGAAGAGGCAGCTTTGGGTGAGAATTGGAGGGAGGGGCTATGGGAAGTAGGGGTGCTCCAGCTCCCCTACAGGGTGGGGGCACACAGAAGGAACTTGTGAACCAAGGGGCAGAAATCCACAGCCTGTGGGTGTGCTGTCCTTCCACCCCACTTTCCCCCAGCCACTCTGCCAGGGGTAGACACGCAGACGCAGGTCCTGGAGAGGACACCGCAGCCCGTGTCACCAGGAGGTATGGCCACACACACGGACTTGTGTTCACAGCCACCAGCCCCTGCCCGGGGCACATCTGCAGGCTTCTAGCCAGCAGGCTGCTCTCCCAAGGTGATGGATTTGTCCAGGTGTAGAGCCAGACCCACACAGGACCTCAGCCCTCTGGAGGCCCCCAGCCCTGCAAAGCACCACATCCTTCTACACAACCCACCCCTGGCCCCTCTGAGCCCCCCGGCCCCAGAGCTAGGAGCAGGCTGAGCCCACTTACCCTGAGTCCTGAATGAGTGGGCGCTGGACCAAATCAGTGCCTGCCTTGGGCTGGATGGACCCCACCCCGTCCTTGACCACGGCCCTTTTATAGTCCTCAGCCCCCCGAGTCCCCGCCTCCTGTCAGCCTCTGTCCCTCCCCAGCCCTCATCCCCTCCTCCCACCATCTCCCTGGTGCCTGCAACGCCAGCACCAGGACCAGGGACAGGAAGGGGACAGGGCAGTGTTGTGGGTGTCACACTGGCAGCATAATGAGTAAAAGTGGGCCACGATCAGTCTCCTGTAGGCCCCCATCTGCCTTTGGGCGCCAGAGCAAGTTCAAGAAGGATGGGGTCCTGGGAATGCAGGATAACTGAAAGGTTCTGATTGCAGAACTCGGAACAGCCCTGCCTGTCTCACCAGGATTAACCCAAATACTCAAGCAGATTCCCTCCAGGCAGAAGACTGAGGCTGTGGCTCTGAGACTCCAGGGATGAAGGCTGGAGACTCAGGACTTCCTGTGCATCTGTGATTAGAACAAGATGGAACGGGAGAGATGCCTCAGGGAACTGGGGAATGTGGAAAGGAGTGGGGACCCGGGTAGGGAGAAACCTCTCCCTGGGTAGCAGATAGATGCACAATGAGAACTGGTGTGCCAGTTCTCATTCCTGCGTTCAGGGGAGATGGGGCAGGGAGGCCAGTATCTGGCAGCCATTTCCCAGTGCCTCCATTCCAAGATAAAGATAAAAACTAGAATCACTTGTACAGCCTTGAATTTTCTAAAGTGCTCCCAGCTCAATCACCTCAGTGAGTTCCTACAACAACCCGTTTTACAGATTCAGAAACTGAGTCTCAGAGACATTAAGTAACTAGTCTCAAGCCACATAACTAGTCAGTGGAGATTCAGGGTTTGAAACAAAGTCTAACTCCAAAATCTGTGCTCTTTTTTTTTTTTTTCTAAGCAAGGCTGTTAAAGTATTGCTATAATTTCCCACTTTTCGACTAAGAAACGTGAGACTCAGAGAGGCGAAGATACTAGCCCAAGGTCACACAGCTGTCTAAGACTCAAGTTCTGACTTAGATTTCAAACCCCACCAGTGCCAGCAAACCACCGCCGCCGCCAACCCCCCTAACCCCCCCGCCCTGGTCCCAGGAGCCTCTGAGTCTTCCCTGCTCAGCATCCCTTCCCTCACCCCTGGCTCCCTCCTCAGCTCAGGGTAGGAGCATAACTGACTGTGTCTGAATGACTCAATGAAGCCCTAGAAGTGGGCAAGGGACTTCTCACCCCCGAGGTTCTTCCATCTCAGATCACACCACCAAAAGATTGTGTTGGGAGAGGACCAGGGGAAGGGTGGGATGGGGATGAGGACTGGAGGTGATGCTGCACAGATCTAAGCTTTGCTTTTCCTCAAGGTGATGAGGATAAAGGAAGGCTCAGGAATTCCCAGAGTTCTACCGTCCTCCTCTCAATTCTGATTTCTGGCAACAAGAGCAATAACGCTCCACCCAATTCCACAAAGCAGAATGGGGATCATTCTGTCTCCAAAAGCCCTGCTGGCCCTTCTCTGGGCCTCGGGGTGCAACTTGATAAAATGAGGCTGATGAATTAGTGGCTGGTCTCCTAATGGCTGGGGCTGCCCAGGTGGCACTAGTGGTAAAGAACGCACCTGCCAATGCAGCAGACATAAGAGATATGGCTTCTTTGGTCACTGGGTCATAGAGATTCCCTGGAGGAGAGCATAGCCCCCCCTCTCCAGTATTCTTGCTGGAGAATCCCACGGACAGAGGAGCCTGGCGGGTTACAGTGCATAGGGTCGCGAAGAGTGGGACGTAACTCAAGCGACTTAGCACATACACCCCACCCAATAGGCGGGCCTCTAGTGAGCCCGGCAGGAGCTGCAGGCTGCCACCAGGGGGCGCCAGGCTCCAACTATAGTACAAAGGGTCTGGGCTCCCACAGGACTCCAGCTGCTGTGGGACCGGTTATGGCCATTACCCAGGTCAGGTCCCAGCGCCTGCGGCCAGATTGTAGATCTGGGGATTGGCTCAAAGCTGAGGCCATTTATAGTTGTGTCCTGTCACAGAGGTAAACAGCTTTGTCAGCGCCTACAAAAATGACAGTTACTCTACAATGTCAGCAGAACCTACAGCTTTCATTTTTCTCCTTTGCGAACAAGAGATTCTTCTTCTGGATCCTCTCAGCGACGCTGTGACAACTGAGGAGGAGTGGGCAGTGGATGCGCTTTCTCAAACGTATGGTCACGTCCAGACTGGGTGATGCTTCTCACTCTCCTTCATCTGTTCCCAGGGCTTGCCATGGAGCTGTGCTTCAAGAAGCACCAAGAACAGACTAAGAGAAAGTGGTCCCCCTCCCCTGCCCAACCCCACGCTCTCTGGGACAGGGACGGTGGCCACTGGGCAGTGTTAGGATGGAGTGAAGGCTGCAGTGAGACCAGGAAAGGAAGACCCCAGAAACACCTGAGGTCACAGGGCAAAGGTGGTCCCCACATACGGGACTGCAAAGGCAGGAATGTGATTAGCATTACATGCCCCCTCCAAAAATTCCTCCAAAGCAGCCTGGGCCAACTCTTAGGCCACTGTCTTATTCTCACACTGGGTTGGCAGCAGCAAGGGAGCAGGGAAAGGAAATGATGGCCAGCCCCAGCTATCAGGAACTCAGGGGGTCCCTCATTCCCTAGGGAAACCCTTGGGTTGAGGTTCATCTCTCTCTCTCTCTCTCTCTGACACACACACACACACACACACACACCTGGGGTCCTTGTCCCACCCACTCAGGCCCAACTCAGGCCCAACTAAGGGCTCAGGTCATTAATTTGAAACCTGGGTCCTGTCCACTATGAGGAGTCCATCTGCCTCCATGGTCCCCTGAAGGCTCAGGAGTGCTCAGTAGTCCTCCCTGCCCACAGTGCCTGCAAAAGCAAATCCTATCATTGACAGCTCAATTTTTTCCTGAAGAGGAAGGCTTTTTTCTTTCTAAGAGACAGGCTAAACCAATTCATATAATAAATTACTGCAGGAGAGGAATGGTTGAATGGGGAGGAAAGAAAAACTGGGCGTGGGTCAGGTAGTGGCTCTGGGTCACATATGGGCTGGGTGTGGAAGGAAGGGAGTTTTTCCCTTGGGGTGGTTGGAAGGAAACAGTGTCAGAGCCGTTTTGAGATGGGTTAGGAGTGAGTTCTTCCTTGGTAGTTCAGCTGGTAAAGAATCTGCCTGCACTAACAAACACATGAAAAGATGCTCAAGGTCACTCATTATCAGAGAAATGCGAATCAAAACCACAATGAGGTACCATCTCACACCGTTAGAATGGCTGCCATAAAAAAAGTCTGCAAACAATACATGCTGAAGAGGGTGTGAAGAAAAGGGAACCCTCTTTCACTGTTGATGGGAATGCAAACTAGTACAGCCACTCTGGAGAACAGTATGGAGATTCCTTAAAAAACTGGAAACAGAACTGTCACACAACCCAGCAATCCCACTGCTGGGCATACACACCAAGGAAACCAAAATTGAAAGAGACACATTTACCCCAATGTTCATTGCAGCACTGGTTACAATAGCTAGGACATAGAAGCAACCTAGATGTACACTGGCAGAAGAACGGATAAAGAAGTTGTGGTACATATACACAATGGAATATTACTCAGCAATAAAAAAGAACGAATTTGAGTCAGTTTTAATGAGGTGGATGAAACTGAAACTTATTATACAAAGTGAAGTAAGTCAGAAAGAGAAACACTAATACAGTATATTAACGCATATATATGGAATTTAGAAAGATGGTAATGGCGACCCTATAAGCAAGACAGCAAAAGAGACACAGATGTAAGGAATAGACTTTTGAACTCTGTTGGAGAAGGCAAAGTTGGGATGATTTGAGAGAATAGCACTGAAACATGTATATTACCATATATAGAATAGATGACCAGTGCAAGTTCCATACATGAAGCAGGGAACTCAAAGCTGGTGCTCTGGGACAACCCAGAGGGATGGGGTGAGGAGGGAGGTGGCAGGGGGTTCAGGATGGAGGGACACATGTACACCTGTGGCTGATTCACGTCAATGTATGGCAGAAACCACCACAATATTATAAAGTTTAGTCTCCAATTAAAATAAAGAAATTAATTTAAAAGGAAAAAAAAAATCTGCCTGCAATGCAGGAGACGCCAGTTCAATTCCTGGGTCGGGAAGTTCCCCTGGAGAAGGGATAGACTACCCATTCCAGTATTCTTGGATTTTTCTGGTAGGTCAGATGGTAAAGAATCCACCTGCAATGCAGGAGACCTGGGTTCGATCCCTGGGTTGGGGAGATCCCCCAGAGGAGGGCACGGTAACCCACTCCAATATTCTTGGAGAAGGCAATGGCAACCCACTCCAGTATTCTTGCCTGGAGAATCCCATGGCCAGAGGAGTCTGGCAGGCTACAATCCACGGGGTCACAAAGAGTCAGACATGACTGAGTGATTAACACTTTCACTTTTCGGAGTGAGTAGAAGAAAGGAAAAGAAGGGGGATATTCATAAGCATGTGCCAGGCTGTGTCAAGCTGACCTCTAGACTCAGCTCTCTTACTCACTAGCTCTGACATTCATTAGCTGCGTGACTTTTGGCAGCTTACATCTCTCTGAGCCTTAAAACGGTGAACTAATATTGAATTGGCCAAAAAGTTTGTTAGAATTTTTCCATAAACTTATGGGAAAACCCAAATGAATTTTTTGGCCAATCCAATATTATTTAAGGTCTGAGGATCCCTGTTTAATTAGTAAAGAAATAAATGCAATGACATGAAATGACTAGGCCAGTCACACAGTCCGTGAATGATAGAAATGGGACTTGAATCCAGTCTTTTGTCTCTGAGGCTTCTGCAGCAACTGTGGGGCTCCTGCCCTTGAAAGACTCATGGTGTAAGATAGAGCTGCTTTTAGGATAACTTGCTATACAGCACAATAACCAGCACAACTACCCTTTCTCCTTCCCTCCCTTCCCAGTGGCTAGAATAGGGGTGCAGCTATGAGCCAGATGGGTTATCTTCAGTCATTTAGATGAGGGCTTGGGAAGACCACAGAATAGGCAGCTGGGCTGTTAACACCCCCATGGAGCAGAGCTGCCAATGCCCCAGATGAAACTCGCATTTTATGTAAGAGAGAAATAAATTTCTTCCTTAAGTAATTTTTAATTACATCTCAAGTTTAAAAGCCAGATCAATACCGTGGCCATATAATGTATGTAAAACAATTAGCTTATTGTCTAACATATAAGTAAGTGCTTTTTTTGGCTGTGTTATGCAGCTTGCAGGATCTTAGTTTCCTGACTGGGGATCAAACCCAAGCCCCTGCAGTGAAAGTGCTGAGTCCTAACCACTGCACCACAAGTGAATTCTCAGTAAGTGCCCTTTTTTTTCTAAAGTACCTATTGATATTGGCGTCATTAGTGTTACATCTAAGGTTCCCTCCAGCTCCAACATTGGTTGAGTCTGATCAGCAGTGGATTAATCATCTCTCAGCACATCCTCCATGGACTTGAAGCAAACCCATGTCACCTATGGTGAACCAGACATGTCAAGCTGGGCAGAAATTGTCTGTGGCCATTTAATTTATACAAGGGGTCTCTTCTATTAGCTTCAAACTGACCACAGCTCTCCCAAAAGACCCACAGACAGGAGACCATGGACACAAACACAGATTCACATCCTCCCACACCTCCAACCACAAAATAAACCAACGTTTGTAGCAGCCATCGCATGGTCCCATCCTACCTCTCCTGGGGTTGGGCTGGGGACTTGATCAACTGGTTAGAATGGTTAGAGTAGAGGAGTGGTTAGAGTAGAGGAGAGAAGACAGGAGGAACTGTGATGGAAAGTGGGTCTCAGAAGGTAGACTGTTGTAGGAAGAGGAAACCAGAGAGAACTAACTCCACCCCCAAGCAATCAGGGCAGGCTTCTGGGAGGAGGTAGCCACTACCCTGAAACTGATCTCCAGAATGAAGAGAGGAAAAGGGATCTACAGCAGGGGGAGTGGCCAGGCCAAAGGCTTAGAGCATTGGAGTCTACAAGGCCTGTGACCTGACCAGGCTCTCGACCTGCTTCCATCGCCCCCTTCCACCCTATCTTCTGGGAGACTAGAGGGCAGTGCAGGGAAGGGAAGGTGGTAGAACCCCAGGGACCCCAGGGCAGGTGGTGTCTGACCAGGGGCCTCTCCTCCACCGATGGCAGAGCCAGCTTGAGGCTCCTCTCCCAGAGCCACCTCAGGAGGGCATCCCTCTCATGACCTTGTCCCCAGGACACCATGCTTGGTGCTTTATCTCCTGAGTGTGAATTCAGAAAGGGGAGGGAAGCAGCGGAGAGCAAGGGCAGCCTCCACACTCCCACTGCTCCTGCTCAGGCAATGGGGGTGTTGGAAGTGACCCCTTCCCCCAGCACACACACCCATCTCACCCCACAAATGACTCTCCCTCCACAGCCCCAGCTGGGGTCCCATCTCCACTCCCAGCCACTACAGCCCCCAGGGTTAGTGATACATCTCCTCGGGGTAACCTGGGGTGTTGGTACCAAGCCCATTCTCCAGACACTTTCTCTTTGGGGGATGGCGCAGCTCTGTCCCCAGCTACTCTCCTGGGCTGCCTAGCCCGCTCCTTTCCACACCCTTCACCCTCCAGCAGCAATTCTTCCTGCTCCTCCCTAACCCTTTGGAAGAACTTTCAACCTGCCCCCACCCCACCTGACTAGAGCGCCAGAGGACCCTTGTCTGGGTGCCTTCCACTCCTCACGCTGGGGGGTAGCGTTTTCTCTTAGTTCAGAGCAGAGAGGGCCCCTCACTCCACCCCAGCCCTGGCCTCGGGCTCCTTTGGTCTCAGGCGTCATCTTCTATCCTCTCAGCTCTCTCCCCTCCACCCTCCACTCCCACCTGGATGCCACTTCCACGAAGGACAAGAGACAAGATGTAGAAACGCACCATTTCCAGTTCAGTGAAATTTGCACTTTATTTAGAGATCAAGGAAGGACCACATCTGGCCCTCCAGCCCAGGGGCAGGGACACGGAGAAATGGAAATAAGGACCCCAAAGAAGGACTTCAGACCCAGCAAGCCCTGAAAGGAATCCAGGCTCCGGGGTCAGGAGCAAACATGGAAATGGGGTTGGTGTCTTAGCACATCTCTCTCTGGAGGCCGTCGGGGTCTTCACCACAGGTAGGCTCCTTCTGGCCTGTAGGAGGAAAAGGAAAGGAGTCATACGGAGCCAAGCTCGGCGTCGGATCTGGGTAGGCGAGATTGGGGAAAAGTGCTAGGCGGCGGGGATAGGGTGGAAGGAAGACCAGGCCACCCCTCAGGGGACAGCCGTCCGGCGGGGCGCTTTTACCGCGACTTGACCGGCGGGTCCTCGCGATCTGGAAAGAGCAGTATGGAGAGAAGAGCTTCTGAAAAGTCGCGTTTCCCAAACCTGCAGGGCGGAGCCAGAGATGGGTGGGGTCGTATCTGGCCACGCCCTGGTGGCAGCCCGGCCCCGCCCACCCCGCACGCGCTCTCACCGTTGCCGAGTGACCAGGTTGAGGTAGTGGCGCAGCGAGGTGTAGTAGCGGTTCAGCTCATCTGGTGAGGCGTGTTCTCCCGGAGCTTGGGGTTTGGCGGGGTAGGCGTCGACCAGCTCCCCCAGGCAGACGAGCAGGGTCAGTAGCACTGTGGCCATGGCGGGCCACGATCTGCGCCCCGACATCATCTGGAGAGAGGCACTAGAGTCAGTCCGAGCACCTACTTGGAAGTGGGAAGCAGAGGTTGCCATCTAACCGAAGCTTCAGCGACCTGTCTGGGGCTGGTTCCCGACCAAGACTTGGCCGCCTGCTGGCTGTGTGTTCTCAGGCATTGCACCATCTCTGGCCTCAGTTTCCTCATCTGTTAAAAGGGCATAAGCCCTGCCTGCCTCCACCAGAAGGGCAGATGGAGGAACAAGGCTATGCTGGCAGCAGGGACTCCCCGGCTTTTCTCCTTCCCACTTCTGCTGACCCCCTTCTAAACCAGCTTCTCACCATTCAGTCCGTTTCCACCTTGCTAGCCTCAGTTTCCCCACGAACTAGCCTGGGATCCCCCGACCAGACCATTGCTGCATCCCAGGCCACTCACAGCAACAGCTCCAGAGGCAGAGTGGTCAGGAGATGGAAGGCCAGAGGAGTCCGAAGGGCTGGACTTCTACAGGTGGGGCTGTGGCCTCCTCAGCTCAGTGCGTTCCGTGTGGGGCTTATATGCTGGTCTGAAAGGGGAGGGGAACTGGAGTGGGGAGGGCTCTCCTTCCTCACTCCACCCAGGGGCAGATCGCTGAGCTTACTTTCAGACAGTAAGTGATGTCTCCACCTCTAAGGAGCCAAGGCGGAACCCCCCAACACTTGGATTCAGGGTACCTCTGGACAGGATGCCTAGTCAGAACCCCATCTTCACCCTTCAGCACCCCAGCAGCAGGTGTAGCCTCCTGAGGAAGTGAACGATTTGGTCTAGATTCCTGGGAAGACCCCTAGGACCAGGGTTGACACTCCTTTCCTAGCTTGTCCATGGTTGGGGAGAGGAGATGCAGGCAGGAGTCCAGATCCATATTTTCCAGCCTGTGGGACTTATGACCACTACTTCCAAAAGCCAACCTTTTAAGCCTCTTTTCCATAATACATTGACAGGACCTGTGGGGAAAACCTCTTGCTACTGGAGGCAGGATGGGAGCTATAATCTTGGCTTTTGACCTGCTGTCTGTGAAATCCTGGAGGAGGGACCCCCTCTGGACACTCCACTATGTCTCCCTCTGTTCAAGAGTTGGGAGAGGGGTGGGAGGAGGCCAAGGTCCGTCCCCTCCCCAGAAGCAGCTGAGTCAGCCACCTGTACACCCAGCCTGACACATACACATTCAGGTCCAGCAGGCCTGGTATACAGACCCCTTGCAAGGCAATGTGCCCCCATTTCCATCCAGGGGTCACTTGAGCACTGGTGTCTTACAGGACTGAGTGATGCCAGGAATGCCCAACAACATGCCACCATCCCTAGCCCGTTACAATCTCCACTGGGCTCAGGGTCAAAGATCCCCAGCAAGGGAAAGACTCCTGTTTGTTAAGCACCTACTGTGTACTGGGCAGTACATGATTTCAGGCACAACAACACAATGAGCTGAGTTTCTCCCCACATTACAGATGAGGAAACTAATGCTCTGAGAGATAAGGAAGCAACAGCCAAGGTCACCCAGGATTCAAACCAGAGAAAAGGGCTGAGGCTGACCCCAGGGAGAGGCCCACTCAATCATGATGGACAGAAAGGCTTACTATCTCAGACAACCGTGAGGCTTAGGAGTCAGGCATGCAAGGAGGGGAAGGGAAGCTAAGTAAGTATGGGGTCTACCAACCCCATCAGACCCACCTGCCTCCAACAGGAAAAAAAGAGCGCTACAAGGAAGTCTGCAATGAACATTTCCAGCTCCCTTACTCTGCCCTGGCTGGATCCTCCAGTGCTTCCAGACTTCGCATCAGCCCATGAGAGCAGGAGGGACCCTCTTGTTCAGGCCCCTAGTTCTGGGCCAGCCCTTCCATCCTCAGGACAGATGGCCAAGGGTGTTATTTTTAGAGCTGTCTCTGGAAGTGGAGCCCACAGCTCTCTCAATCACCTTTTTATGGGTTCAGTCGCCTGTACTCTCCGGAAATGGCTGCTTATCAGCTAGTTGGGCCCTCTGGGCCCCACACATCCCAAGAAAGGCAAGGTGGGCACGCTGACCGTGGATGTGGAAGATGCCCTAAGGATGAGGGGACATGAACCCCATCCTCAGTGCGGGGAGAAAAATCTTTTTTCTTAGGAAGTCATGTCTAAAGGGTGAGGCCCAACCCTGTTCTCCAGGAATCCCAGGTCACATCCTTAGGGATTCCCTGTCTATGGTGAGGGGAGCAGCAGTTTCACTGGGGAGCCCCCATCTGAGGGCAGAGATACTCTGTCATCCTTGTGCAGCCCCAACTGGAGTAGTTCCCACAACACAGGGACAGACAAAAACATGGGAACAAGCCTGTGTCCAGTTTGGAGAGGAAACAGCAGAAATAAAAGAACTCCACTCTTCCAGAGGCCTTGGGAAGACAAAGACAGGTGCTCACCGTAGCGATGGAGAGGGTGGCCACAGAGCTGGTGAGGACAGCTACAGCCCCAGGGGTCAAGGTCTAGACAAGGACCCTGCAGGCTAGAGGGGTCAGGAACATCTGAGCCAGGGGCTGTGGGCTCTGCTAATACCGCAGCACCAGCTAGGGTGGTGACAGGGTGTTTGTAGCATTCTGACCAAAGCAGAGAGTGATGACATGAGCTGTGAGATGCCCACAGGGCATTTGTGGCATCCCTGGAACCCCCTGACATCTTGGGGAGGGTGGTGTCTGAGGGTAGATGGCAGAAGTTAAGAAGGCATGGGCAAAGGCCCAGATTCAGGTTCAACCTCTCAATAAATCACTTTCCCTTCTACTATTAGAGTGAAAGCAAATGGGACCAGAAGAGGTCCCTCAGGGTGGGCCAGAAGCCAGACTCCCAGTGCACATTTACAGGGCCAGCCAATTGATTCATTAATCACCATTCCCTCATTGAAGAGTGTATTAACTTGTTGATTGGTGGAGAGGATGTCTCAGCCATCGATCAGTGGGCTCAGCTATCCCCCAACTCACACACCCACTATCATTGACACTTGATTCAGTCGCTATGAGACCTGTCTGGATGGTGGGGAACTGACATCTGAGAGAGGAGAAACTTCCAAATAGCTGTTATTGTAGACTTGGGAACAGCACCTTCCTCCAACTTGTTCTCAAAGGGAAGTGGGGACAGAAACACTGAGGTTCCCTTGATCCCCATTCTCGGAACACCTAGCAAGGCCACCCTAGGGGTCAAGGAGGCTTATGGACTTGGACCCCTGTTGACCATTGCTCTTGCCCAATGGGCTCAAAGGCTACTCATCAGGAGAGGGTAGCCCATGCCATTCATCCCTAGAGTCTTAATTTCATATATCCTACCACCTGCCCACCCTCCCCACCTCCCCCACACAAGGCCTCTCTCTGATATCCCATCCACTGGGCAGCACTAGTCTATTACCTTCCACCCTCAGGTGGGGCCTCATGTCCGAGGATCTACACACAGCACATGGCCATGTAGCGAGAATGATCGGTCCTCACTCAACAAGCACTTCTTAGGTCCCTACTATAAACCAGACACTCTTCTAAGCACCAGGGACCAAGCAGTGAGCAAACAGGCAAAATCCATACCCTCGTGGAGTTTACATTCTACTGGCAGATGTCAATTACAAATTGGCGCTTGCTATCTATCTCTACAAGGATTATCATGTGCTACTGCAGCTGCTGATCTTCAACACCCCCTGAAAGGAGCTCAGGGTGGAGAGCAGAAGTGAGGCACTCTGTGCTCAGGGAAAAACTGACGGAACAGTTCTTCAGATAGATATTTTCAGGACCCGATTTTATGAGACCAATTCCTCATATCTAGAAAAGCACTAAAGTCCTTTGTGGTAACATCTGCCCTTTGTGACTAGCAGAAACTTTCTGTCAAAAAATACATGCTTGACTGTCTGTACTCCCCCTTCACCAAATTCACATGTATACAGACCTTTTCACACACACACACTCACTTCTTTGGAGCAGTTTTTCAGAGCTATCTGAAATGCTGCCTCAAATAAAACTTAACTCACAAAACTCACATTTACATTTTTCAATAAGTCAGCTGTTACAGGAACCATGAGGAAGGGACCCAGAGTGGATTTCTGTCCTTTGCCTGAACTCTGTGAGGATCCAGAGCCCTCATACCAGCAGAGGTCCCTTGTGCCCATCTGCCTCCTTGGAGAGTTCAGACTAATTTGGGTAAGTCTCTCCTGGTTCTCAGATCTGCCATATTGGTTGATGATCCTGAGTTTTATTTAGCAGTGCATAGCAGGTACCTAGGACTTCCCTGATAACTTAGTTGGTAAAGAATCCTCCTGCAATGCAGGAGACCCTGGATCAATTTCCAGGTCAGGAAGTTCCGCTGGAGAAGGGATAAGCTACCCACTCCAGTATTCCTGGGCTTCCCTTGTGGCTCAGCCGGTAAAGAATCTGCCTGCAATGTGGGAGACCTGGGTTTGATCCGAGCCTTTCCTTAGAGAAGGGAAAGACTACTCACTCCAGTATTCTGGCCTAGAGAATTCCATAGACTATACAGTCCACAGGGTCACAAAGAATCAGACACGACTGAGCGACAGGTACCTGCCCCACTCCAGTGAAGGATACTGGTGAGGTGGGTTGGGAGGGATGTCAGGGTTTGCTCAGTTGTAAGAAACTGAGCGGTCTGTGCTGAGTGGTGAGGTAAGAGCCTGATCTGATGCTTTTCCTCCACTTGACTGCCTTAATAGAATTTTTGAAATAAAAGTGAAGATATTACATGAAAGCTCCAAAGAAAAGGGATAAGACTCCTTCCAGCAGGTTATGGAGACTGAGAAATTTACAGGAGTGGTGGAGGCAGAGCCCTCATACCATGCAGTGGTCCCATAGGGAAACTGCATTCATTAATTAAAATATTTGCTCATTGGAGGTCACAAACAAGAATTGGACGTTCAGTGATCTGAGCACCCATGCTGGTTTTAGACCACCAAAAGGAGAAACTAAGACGTGCAAGAGGACTGAAACACGCTAGGGTGATACATGCAGGAGTTATGCTCACAAGCAGCACGCTGGCCCATCACACAATTTCACTAGCAAATTTTGTCCCTGACAAATAAATTCAATTTTAAAAATGGGAAATAGAGCCTCTCAAACACAGAAACAAGGGCATCAGAAAGCCAGTCTCTAATTAACACCCCAGCCAGAGTTATGTATGTACAAAACTCACAGTTACAAGTATGTAATTAATTGGAAAATTATACTAAAGGAGATCTCAACCTAAAATGGCCAAATTGGAGTTTTCAGATATTCCAAAATCACTATTTTGGGGGCACACAGTTAGAAAAGGCCTAGGATCAAATAGATGGAATGGAATGCTTACTTTGATTGGTACCTAGAAGATTCTAAAAGAGAAATGATACAGTAACTTCTTTGCAGGAAATCAACAATTAACTGCTTGAAACTATATCAGAACTTGAAAAGGTTGCTAGCACTTTGACTCTGCCTCTCCCTCTGCTCCTCCCACATATGCTCTTCTATCTGAATTGCCTGTCCCAGACACTATCTCTTTTTCTCTTCCAACTCTTTCGCCTCTTGCTCTTCCCTTTTCTAGTGAAGGATTCAAAAAAAAAAAAAAAATCAGAAGTGATTGTAGCTCCCTTTAAGAAGAAACCTATTATAGCAAGAGATAAACCATTCTTGGTGCTTATGTACACATTCTGGACCAAGCAGAACTTAGAATCTTAGTTAAGGAATTTCCCAATCCAAGTCAGGATCCATTGAGATTTGCTAAGGAATTTATATTTAATATATATAATAAGGAATTCAGTTAACCAGCCTAGGTTTTCAGTTAATGCATCTGTTATTTTCTGAAAGCAAAGTGTTAGTCGCTCAGTCATGTCTGACTCCTTGCGACTCCATGGACTGCCTTTGGTTCCTCTGTCCATGGGATTTTCCAGGCAAGAATACTAGAGTGAGTTGCCGTTGCCTCCTCCAGGGGGATCTTCCCAATCCAGGGATCGAACCCATATCTCCTGTGTCTCCTACACTGCAAGAAGATTCTTTACCCACTGAACCATCAGAGAAGCCATCAGAAAGCAAGGGAATAAAGAAAGAAAGCAGGATGGAAACACCCCTTAATGGATTTTGAATCACAAACTCGCACTGAATGCAAGGAATTAGCCAGAAATTGCTCAAACTTAGCTTTCCCCCCAAATTGTAGACTGGACAGAGATTCAGCAGTTCAAGCAAAGATCATACAAATCCATTTTGGACTATTATGAAAGATTTGAAAAAACCGTTAAGCCGCATTCTGGTTTGACACCTGAATCATTCTCTAACCACCATAATGAGCCTTTGCTTGACTTCACATTTTTAGATGACTTAGAGGATATGGCTACTCTAGGCAAAAGGCACAACTTAGGTTGGTCTGAGTTACACACACTCTTGTTACACAAGCTGACCAACTTTACAAAACCATTAAAAAGAAAGTAAAGGGGCTATCTATGAAAATTATGAACCTTTAATGATGCCAATTAAGTACATAATGCTAGCTGAACTTTAACCTACCTCTGCTTAATTCCCAACCAGCAGAGAAAGCCAGATTGAAGGGGGAAAATATATCTCTCTAGAATTCTGACCCTGAGGGAGTAAGTCCTACTAGAAGACTCTGATTTTCTCTCCCTGTACCTTGAGACCAGAGCTCTCAGGATAAAGTATCTTGTCTAGATAATCTCTGATTTCTGAGACTGAGAAAAAAAATGAAAAGAGGAGAGAAAAAATTATTTTAAATTTAACTTCTTCCAATTATTATTTACAACTAGTGAGTCATATTGTGATAGCTGCTTCATGACTAAGCTTAGAAAATGGAACAGTGAGATCTCTCCTTGTGTCTGCCTGGATATATGTATGTTTCAGTAGATGTCTTTGGAGAACATTGCTGAGGTTAATTTGTAAGTGAGCTCTACCTAGTTGGATTTAAGAAAATTAAGTACTTATATAAATTCTGAAATATACAGAAGACAATTGGCCAGGGACTCCCTTGTGGTCCAGTGGCTAAGACTCAGCACTCTCAATACAAGGGATTGCAGTTGGATTTCTGGTCAGGGAATTAGATCCCACATACTACAACTAAGTCTTCGCATGCCCCAACTAAAGAACACACATTCCCCAAATAAAACACTCCAACTAAAGATTCCACATGCCACTACTAGAAAAAAAAATTCTGCCTGCTGCATGTATGCTCAGTTTGCAACCTTATGAACTATAGCCCTCCAGTCTTCTTTGTCCATGGAATTAACCTGGCAAGAATACTGGAGTGGGTTGCCATGTCCTTCTCTAGGGGATTTCCCAACCTTAGGATAGAAATCACATCTCCTATAGCTCTTGCATTGGCAGTCAGATTCTTAATGACTGCTCCATCTGGTAAGCCCTCAGCATGCTGCAATGAACATCAAAGATCCTGCTTGCCACAACTAAGACTCAGCCCAGCCAAATAAATAAATAATTAAAGAAAAAAGATGCTATGTGACTTCTGAGGCCAGGTCACAAAAGGTAATTATTATGAATTAAAGTGTGTTCTGCTCTCCTTGCTTTCCAATTCATGTGTTGGAATCCTAACCCACAGTACTTCAGAAATGTGACATTACTTGGAAATAACGTCATTGCAGATGTCATTCATTAAGGTGAGGTACTTCCCTGGTGGCTCAGATGGTAAAGCATCTGCCTACAATGAGGGAGACCCGGGTTTGATTCCTGGGTTGGGAAGATCCCCTGGAGAAGGAAATGGCAACCCACTCCAGTACTCTTGCCTGGGAAATCCCATAGACAGAGGAGCCTGGTAGGCTACAGTCCATGGGGTCACAAAGAGTAGGACATGACTGAGTGACTTCACTTCACTATACTGCAGTACAGTGAGCTCCTAATCCAACATGACTATTGTCATTCCGAAAAGAGAAATTTGGACACAGAAGCAGACAGGCATACAGGGAAGATGATGTGAAGAGACACAGGGTAAAGACCCCCATCTAGAAGCCACAGAGAGAAGCCTGGCACACATCCTTCCCTCACAGACCTCCAAAGGAACAAACCCTGCCAACACCAGCCTCCAGAACTGTTGTGAAACCACCCAGTTTGTGGGACTTTGTAATGGCAGCCCCAGCAAACTAATACAGCAAGGCAGTCAGCCTTCTGATTCTCTTGGACCACTAGCTCTAGGAGCCACTGTTCTGTAAGTCCAACCCCAAGACATCAGGCTAGAGATGACACATGTAGGTGTCAGTCTGAGCTCCCAGCCAACACCCACAAGAACCCACCAGACATGTGAATGAGCCTTCTTGGGTATCAGACCCAGACAGCTTCAGACAGTTACTGCATGAGACACTCCGAGTCACAA
This sequence comes from Bison bison bison, assembly GCF_000754665.1. Classification (NCBI taxonomy): domain Eukaryota; kingdom Metazoa; phylum Chordata; class Mammalia; order Artiodactyla; family Bovidae; genus Bison; species Bison bison. The sequence goes on along the minus strand of NW_011491618.1, from coordinate 2,507,475 downwards.
TGGCCTAGTCAGGTCCTTCTCAATCCTGACCCATAAAATCATTAGTGAAATACAATGGTTAAGTCACTAAGTTTTAGGTTTACTTGTTACACAGCATAGTAAGCAGCACACATACCCTTTCTCCTTTGCTCCCTCCCTGGTGGCTAAAATACAGACACAGTGATTGTGGACCAGGTGAGCCATCTTCATTCATTGTAGATGAGGGCATACGGAAGCCACAGAATAGGAAACTGGGCTGTTGGACATTCCCAATGGAGAAGAGCTGCCAGCTCCCTGGATACTACTCGCATTTTATCTAAGAAAAATAAAATACTTTCTTGTTTAAGTCATTCTTAATTCTGTCTCAATTATTAAAATCAGATCAATATCCTAGCAATATAATGTACGTAAAACAAATAGCTAGTGTCTACCACATAAGTCGGAGAAGGCAATGGCACCCCACTCCAGTACTCTTGCCTGGAAAATCCCATGGACGGAGGAGCCTGGTAGGCTGCAGTCCATGGGGTCGCTGAGGGTCAACCACGACTGAGCGACTTCACTTTCACTTTTCATTTTTCACTTTCATGCGTTGGAGAAGGAAATGGCAACCCACTCCAGTGTTCTTGCCTGGAGAATCCCAGGGACAGGGGAGCCTGGTGGGTTGCCGTCTATGGGGTTGCACAGAGTTGGATACGACTGAAGTGACTTAGCAGCAGCAGCACATAAGTAAGTGCTTTTTGTTTCTTTTTTTGGATGAGCTGCACAGCTTGTAGGATGTTAGTTTCCTGACCAGTGATCGAACCTAGGCCCCTGCAGTGAAAATGCCAAGTACTAACAACTGGACCACCAGTGAATTCCCAGCAAGTGCTTTTTTTTTTAAAAAAAAAAAAGGTAGCTATTGATATTATCATCAATATTACATCTAAGCTTCCCTCTGACCCTTAATATTGGTTAAATCTGATCAGCAATGGATTAACCACCTCTCAACAATCCCCACAGTGGACTTGAGGCAAACCCATGTCACGCTGGGCAGAAATTGTCCGTGGTTATATAATTTATACCAGGGTTCTCATCTACAAGCCTCAAACTGACCACAGCTCTTCCATGCAGACCAACAGACAGAAAACCACGGACACCAACACAGATTCACATCGTCCCACGCCTCCAACCACAAAATGAACCAAAACTTGAGGCAGCCATGGCATGGAGTGGTTTTAGGGGTTGGTTAGAGTAGAGGAAAGAAGACAGAGGAATAATGACAGGAAATGGGTCTCAGACAGTGGAATGCTTTAGGAAGAGGAAACCAGAGAAAAGAACTAACTCTACCTTTCAAAGTAATCAGGGCAGGCTTCAGGGAGGAGGTAGCCACTACCCTGAAACTGATCTCCAGACTGAAATGAGAAAGGGATCTGCAGCAGGGGGAGTGATCAGGCCAAAGGCTTAGAGCATTGGAGTCTACACGGCCTGTGACCTGACCAGGCCCTCGACCTGCTTCCATCTCCCCCTTCCACCCTACCTTCTGGGAGACTAGAGGGCAGTGCAGGGAAGGGAAAGTGGTAGAGCCCAGAGACCCCAGGGCAGGTGGTGTCTGACCAGGGGTCTCTCCTCCCGTGATGGCAGAGCCAGCTTGAGGCTCCTCTCCGAGTCACCTCAGGAGGGCATCTCTCTCATGACCTTGTCCCCAGGACACCATGCTTGGTGACTTACCTCCTGAGTGTGAATTCAGAAAGGGGAGGGTGGCAGCAGAGAGAAAGGGCATCCTCCACACTCCCATTGCTCCTGCTGGGGGAAGGGGTCACTTCCAACACCCCCATTGCCTGGGCAGGGGTAATCTGGGGTGTTGGTACCAAGCCCATTCTCCAGACACTTCCCTCTTTGGGGGATGGCACAGCTCTGTCCCCAGCTACTCTCCTGGGCTGCCTAGCCTGCTCCTTTCCACACCCTTCACCCTCCAGCAGCAATTCTTCCTGCTCCTCCCTAACCCTTTGGAAGAACTTTCAACCTGCCCCCACCCCACCTGACTAGAGCGCCAGAGGACCCTTGTCTGGGTGCCATGCACTCCCCTTGCAAGGCGGTAGCATTTTCTCTTAGCTCAGAACAGAGAGAGACCCAGCCTGAACTCTGCCCCAGCCCTAAGCTCCTTTTGTCTTAGGCATCATCTTCTACCCTCTCAACTCTATCCTCCTCTCCACACTACAACTCCCACCTGGATGCCACCTCCACGAAGGATTAGGTAAAGCAAATAGATAAGCACACTTTCCATTTCAAAGAAATTTGCACTTTATTTAGGGAACAAGGAAGGACCATTCACAGCCCTCCAGCCCAAGGGAAGGGACACACTCCTCAGACACAGCAAGCCTGGAGAAGAATCCAGGTTCCGCGGTCAGGAGCAAACATGGAAATGGGGTCGGTGTCTTGGCATATTTCTCTCTGGAGGCCGTGGCGGTCTTCACCACAGTTAGGCTCCTCTGGCCTGCAGGAGGGAAAGGAAAGGAGCCAAGCTCGGCGTCGGATCTGGGTAGGCGAG
>NW_011491618.1:2493518-2504858 GCF_000754665.1 Bison bison bison | reverse complement strand
CTACACGATGCTCTTCCGATCTGGATCTGGGTAGATGAGACTGGGGGAAAGTACTAGGTGGCGGGGCTAGGGTGGCAGGAGGATCAGGCCGCGCTCCAGGGGACAGCCATGTGGCGGGGCACTTTTACCGCTACTTGACTGAGCGATTCTCGCGATCACTGATCCATTTGGAGAGGAAAGTTTCTAAGAGTTTAGGATTCGCAAGTCTGTGGGGCGGGGCCAGAGAAGGGCAAGATCATGAGTGATCACGCCCCTGTCGTAGACCCTGCCCCGCCCACCCCGCGCACTCGCTCACGCTACCGATTGGCCAGCTTGGCATAGCGGCTCAGCGAGAAACGATGATGCTTATCCGGTGAGGCTTTTTCATCTGAAGGCTGGGGTTTGGAGTCGACCAGCTCTCCCAGGCAGACAAGCAGGGCCAGCAGCACTGTGGCCATGGCGGGCCACGATCTGCGCCCCGCCATCATCTGGAGAGGGGCACTAGATTCAGCTAGAGCAACTACTCCTGAGGCGGGAGTCTGAGGCTGCCATCTGGTCCAAGCTTCAGCGACCTGTCTGGTCGCGCTGGTTCCCGACCAAGGCTTAGCCGCCTGCTGGCTGTGTGTTCTCAGGCACTGCACCATCTCTGGCCTCAGTTTCCTCATCTGTTAAAAGGGCATAAGCCCTGCCTGCCTCCACCATGTTTACCCAGAAGGGCAGATGGAGGAAAAAGACTATGCTGGCAGCAGGGACTCCCTGGCTTCTCTGCTTCCCACTTCCGCTGACCCCCTTCCAAACCAGCTTCTCACCACTCAGTCCGTTTCCACCTTGCTAGCGTCAGTTTCCCCACAAACTAGCCTGGGATCCCCCGACCAGACCATTGCTGGGTCCCAGGCCACTCACAGCGACAGCTCTAGAGGCAGAGTGGTCAGGAGATGGAAGGCCAGAGGAGTCTGAAGGGCTGGACTTCTACAGGTGGGGCTGTGGCCTCCTCAGCTCAGTGCATTCCGTGTGGGGCTTATATCCTGGTCTGAAAGGGGAGGGGAGTTGAAGGGAGGGGGCTCTTCCTCTTTCCTCCCCCCACCCCACAGCAGATCGCTGTGATTTCACTCAGACAGTACATGATATCTCCACCTCCAAGGAGCCGAGGAGGGAGCCCCCACACTTGTACTCAGGGTACCTCTGGACAGGATGCCTAGTCAGAACCCCATCTTCACCCTACAGCCCTCCCCCAGCAGGTGTAGCCTCCTGAGGAAGTCAACCATTCGGTCTAGATTTCTGGGAAGACCCCTAGGACCAGGGTTGACATTCTGTCTTTTCTAGCCTGTCCATGGTGGGGGAGAGGAGATGCAGGCAGGAGGCCAGAATATTTTTTCCAGTCTGTGGGACCTGTAGCTGCACCTTCCAAAAGCCAGTCTTTTCAGCCCCTGCTGCATAATATGTTGGAGGAGAACTGAGGAGTGACAAGAGCTGTGGGGGGAAAATCTCTCTCCACTGGAGGCAGGATGGGAGCAATAACCTTGGCTCTTGACCTGCTGTCTGTGAAGTCTTGGAGGAGGGACCCCTCTGGACACTCCACTATGTCTCCCTCTGTTCAAGAGTTGGGAGAGGGGTGGGAGGAGGCCAAGGTCCGTCCCCTCCCCAGAAGCAGCTGAGTCAGCCACCTGTACACCCAGCCTGACACATACACATTCAGGTCCAGCAGGCCTGGTATACAGACCCCTTGCAAGGCAATGTGCCCCCATTTCCATCCAGGGGTCACTTGGGCACTGATGTCTTACGGGACTGAGTGATGCCAGGAATGCCCAACAACATGCCACCATCCCTAGCCCGTTACAATCTCCACTGGGCTCAGGGTCAAAGATCCCCAGCAAGGGAAGGACTCCTGTTTGTTAAGCACCTACTGTGTACTGGGCAGTACATGATTTCAGGCACAACAACATAATGAGCTGAGTTTCTCCCCACATTACAGATGAGGAAACTAATGCTCTGAGAGGTAAGGAAGCAACAGCCAAGGTCACCCAGGATTCAAACCAGAGAAAAGGGCTGAGGCTAACCCCAGGGAGAGGCCCACCCAATCATGATGGACAGAAAGGCTTACTATCTTGTATAACCATGGGGCTTAGGAGTCAGGTATGGGAGTAGAATTAGGGAAGCTAAGTAAGTATGGGGTCTACCAACCCCATTCGACCCACCTGCCCATACCACTAAAAGAGAGGAAAAGAGCCAGACTGCCACTCCACAATTACAGGACCAACCTACTGATTCATTAATCACCACTGCCTCATTGAAGAGGATTAACTTTCTGATTAGTGGAGAGGATGTCCTAGCCCTTGATCAATGGGCTCAGCTGCCCCCCACACACTCTCAACTCCACCATTGACCCATGATTCAGTCACTATGAGATATGTCTGGAGGATGGGGGACTGACATCTGTGAGTGGAGAAACTTCCAAATGGTTGTTATTATAGACTTGTATCCAGCACCTGCCTCCAACTTGTCCTCAAAGGGAAGTAGGGACAGAATCACTAGGGTTCCCTTGATCCCCATTTTCAGAACACCTAGCAAGGCCACCTTAGGGGTCAAGGAGGCCATGGTCTTAGACCCCAGTTGACCATTGCTCTTGCCCAGTGGACTCAAGGGCTACTCATCAGGAGAGTGTCCATGCCATCTCTGCCCTAAGTCTTAATTTTGTGTATCCCACCACCTGCCCACCCTCCCCTGTCTCCCCGACTCTCTGATATCCCGACCATTGAGCAGCACTAATCTACTACCGTCCACCCTCAGGCAGGACCTCATGCCCAAGGATCTAAACACAGCAAATGGCCATGCAGCAAGAGTGACCGATCCTCACTCAATGAGCACTTATTGGGCCCCTACTCTGTGCCAGACACTCTTCTAAGCACCCAGGACTGAGCAGTGAATGAACAGGCAAATCCATACCCTCTTGGAGTTTGCATTCTAGTGGCAGGGATCACCTATATGGCACTTGCCATCTGCACTTGACATTTACCTCTACAAGGATTTAAATCATGTACTGCTGCAGCTGCTGACCTTCAACACCCCCCGGAAAGGAATTCAGGGTGGAGCAGATATGAGGCACTCTGTACTCTGGGAAAATCTGGCAGAACAGATCTTCAGATAGTTAGATATTTTCAGGAGCCGATTTTATGAGCCCAATTCTCCTATCTCCTTATATCTAGAAAAGCACGAAAAATCCTTCATGGTGACAACTGTGTCTTGTGACTAACAGAAACCTTCTGCAAAAAAAGATGTGCTTGATCATATCTACTCCCTTTTTACCAAAATCACATACTTACTGACCTTCCCCTCCTACCTCTTTGGAGCAGTTTCTAAGAGCTACCTGAAATGTTGCCTCCCAGGCTATAGTCTTCATTTTGCCCCAGTATAAGGTAACTTGCAAATCTCATGTTGTGCATTTTTTTAAAGTTAGCCCAGGAAACGAATAAACAAGAAATCATGTATTAATAGTATGTCTGATTTCAATAAGTGCTGTAAAGTAATTAGCCTCCAATTAAAATAAATTTTAAAAAGAGAGAGAGAAAATAAGTGCTATAGAAAAAAAATCCAGGTAAGGATAGAGTGCTGGGTGCAGGGGACTTGTTTTATGTTGGATGGTCAGGGAAGACCTCACCATCAGATGGCATTTGAAGGATGTAAGGAAGCAAACCATGAGTCTACCTTAGGAGGAATGTTCTAGGTGGGGGAAAGAGCAAGTGCTAAGGCCCTGAGGTTGAAGTCAGGTTGACAGTTTGAGGAATGGTGAGGAAGCCTGTAGGGCTGGAGTAGAATGAGCAATGAGAAGAGTCAGAAGGAGCTGAGCTAGGGAGGCTATTTCAGACCTTGTATCTGTGATTCCTGAAGTTTCACGTGGAACTGGCACATCATGGGCATCTAGGAAATGGTCATTGAATCAATCAGTGATTCAATTGGTTAAGATGAATGCATGCTCAGTCGCTTCCCTCGTGTCTGATTTTTTGCGACCTATGGACTGTAGCCTGCCAAGCTCCTCTGTCAATAGGATTCCCCAGGCAAGAATACTGGAGTGGGTTGCCATGCCCTCCTCAACCAACGTCTCCTGCGGCTCCTGCATTCCCGGCAGATTCATTACTGCTGAACCACCAGGGAAGCCCGTTAGTTAAGATACAGCTGCCTTATAGAGACCAAATAACCGTAGCTTAAATACCACCGAGGTTTATTTGTCTCTGACATAAGAATCCAAGCTGTACACCTGAAACTAACACATCATTGTAAATCAACTATGAAGTGAAGCAAAGTGAAAGTCACTCAGTTGCGTCCGACTCTTTGTGATCCCATGGACTATACAGTCCAGGGAGTTCTCCAGGCCAGAATACTGGAGTGAGTAGCCTTTACCTTCTCCAGGGGATCTTCCCAATCCAGGGACTAAACCCAGGTCTCCTGCCTTGCAGGCAGATTCTTTTACCAGCTGAGCCACCAGGGAAGCCCAAGAACACTGGAGTGAGTAGCCTATCCCTTCCGCAGAGGATCTTCCAAACCCAGGAACTGAACCAGGGTTGCAGGTGGATTCTTTACCAGCTGAGCTACCAGGGAAGCCTTGCCTTAATAGAGACCAAATAACAGTAGCTTAAATACCACCAAGGTTTATTTTTCTCTTTCATAAGAATCCAAGCTGTACACCTGAAACTAACACATCATTGTAAGTCAACTCTACCTTAATTTAAAAAAAAAGAAGAAGAAGAATTTAAAGTCTTTCCTGACCTACAGGATATACCAAAACATGTCCACAGACTATAGTTTGCTGACCCTCGGTGTGAAAAAACAGAACTCTCTCTGTACTGAGTTGTCTGTTTACCAAGAGTAAGCCGGGTGTGTTCTCTTGCTGTTTATACCAGGTATACTTTCACTGATACCATATAACACTATAATCTATTACTACACACACAGATGAAATGTGAGTGCATAAACAATCAGTTCCTAGAAAACTAAGTTGAATGCTTTGGAAAGACTCAACAAAGGGAATGACTGAAATGTGAGATTAGGTGTGAAAGATGACTGTAAAATAGGGAAAGTCCTAACAAATCAAGGCAATTCTGTGTGGGAGAATTTCACACGGGTTTTTAAATTCTCAGCCCATTTAGTGAAACAGGAAATAGTAATGATAGATTGTGGGACTGTCAGTGTGATTTATGCAAGAAAGACAAGGGGAGCTCGAGTCAGGAGATCCAGAGAGAGGTGAGTACCTGAATGTGCATGATATGTTTGAAGTCCAAAGGAAATGAATAAGGCATGTTTGCATCTCTTTTTCTGATTGCCCAACTTTAACTGAGTTTTTCAAACCCAGGGTCCCAGTCTTGCTTATCTTCAAACAAGAACCTCTCCAGTATGTTATCCACTTTCTATCTATAGTTTGCCAACAAAGGTCCATCTAGTCAAAGCTATGGCTTTTCCAGTAGTCATGTGTGGATGTGAGAGTTGGACCATAAAGAAGGCTGAGCGCCGAAGAATTGATGCTTTTGAACTGTGGTGTTGGAGAAGACTCTTAAGAGTCCCTTGGACTGCAAGGCGATCCAACCAGCCCATCCTAAGGGAAATCAATCTTGAATATTCATTGGAAGGACTGATGCTGAAGCTGAAACTCCAATACTTTGGCCACCTGATGCAAAGAACTGACTCACTGGAAAAGATTCTGATGCTGGGAAAGATTGAAGACAGGAAGAGAAAGGGATAACAGAGGATGGGATGGGTTGGATGGCATCACGGACTCAATGGACATGAGTTTGAGCAAGTTCTGGGAGTTGGTGATGGACAGGGAAGCCTGTCGTGTTGCAGTCCATGGGGTCACAAAGAGCCCGACACAACTGAGTGACTGAACTGACTGATCTATAGCTTTGAATGTTCTTATAGGGTGTATATACATTACTTTAATAATTTAAATCACAGTTACTTTTTTTTTAACTAAAAAACTTTTTAAATGCTGGCCTGTGTCATGAATCCTGGAACAAGATAATGTAAGGAGCCCCGGGCTCCAGCCCCGCCCCACCCCCCGGGTCCCTGTGTGCATTCCTACCATGGAAGCACTCCTGATCTTAGGAATGAGCCTCCTGTCTGAGTCTGAAACTCCTCAGGGGCCAACAGCCACAGGAAACTTGTGCTGCTGGTGCAGAAACTCACGTCCTAAAAACGGTGTGAATTGAAGGACAGTCAGCTCCCTGATCGCCCAGCATTTTCAGACCTTGTATCTGTGATTAACGATGTTTCACATGGGCTGGTATATCGTTGGCACTAGGAAATGGTCATTGAATCAATCAACAGTGAACACATTAATTAAGATATAGCTGCCTTAATAGAAATCAAATAGCAGTAGCTTAAATACCACCAAAGTTTAATTTTCTCTCACATAAGTGTCCACACTGGCAGACAGTCCAAAGGGTAGATGCCTCTGATCCACAAGGAGCCCAGACTCCTTCTTTCTTGTTACCCCAAGACTGTTGCACCCATCTGCATGGTTGAAGAACATTCATCCCCCCACATCCCCATTCTAGCTCATGGAAATGAGAAAAGAGGAAGTAGAAGGCAAGCATTTTCCTTTTAAAAATTTGATGGGAAAGCTGCACACCTCCCTTCTGCCCCTACCCCAGTGGTCAGAACTTGGTTGCATCCACCCCAAGCTGGGAGGGAGACTGGGGTATATAGTTCCCACTATAAGGATATCATCTACCCCTATGGTTTTAACCACCTCTGGGATGTTTTCAGTACCAACAACCAATTCTCTGATTCTCCTGACACTCCCTGGATGTTCAACAATTCGATTCGATCCTGACAGTAACAACCTGAAGTTAACACAGACCCAGAACTCACGAGCTCCATCCCACAAGAATGTCCTCCCCATACCCCTTGAGAACCATCACAAGTCTTGGGCCTCCTGTACTTCTGGCCAACTGGTTGTAAATTGAGAATTCCCTCACCCCCTCCTCAGGTTTGATAATTTGATAAAAGAGCTCAAAGAACTTGGGAACACATTTCACTTCTACATACTGATTTATTATAAAGGATGTTATAAAGAACACAGATAAAGAGGTACACAGGGCGAGGTCTGGCATGTCCCAAGTGCAAGAGATTTTGTTCTATGAGTTGGGGTGTGCCACCCTACTGGCACATGGATGCTGTCATCAACTCGGAACCTCTCCAAACCCCGTAATTTAGGGAGTTAGGAGAAGGCAATGGCAACCCACTCCAGTACTCTTGCCTGGAAAATCCCATGGATGGAGGAGCCTGGTGGGCTGCAGTCCATGGAGTCTCGAAGAGTCGGACACGACTGAACGACTTGACTTTCACTTTTCACTTTCATGCATTGAACAAGGAAATGGCAACCCACTCCGGTGTTCTTGCCTGGAGAATCCCAGGGACGGGGGAGCCTGGTGGGCTGCCGTCTCTTGGGTCGCACAGAGTCGAACACGACTGAAGCGACTTAGCAGCAGCAGCAGCAGTGGCCACATTAAGAGGCGGGGGGCCTTTGGTGGGTGATGAGGTCATGAGTCATGAGGGTGGAGCTCTTATAAATGGGATCAGTGCCGTTATAAAAGTGACTCCAAAGAGCTCCCTCCCCTCTCTGCCATGTGAGGACTCAGTGAGAAGGCAGCCTTCTTTGAACTAGGAAGGGGGCCCTCACCAAAGACTGAATTTGTAAGAGCCTTGATCTTGGACTTTTCAGTCTCTAGAACCATAAGAAGTTTAAAAAAAATTAATTTTTTTTTTGGCTGCATTGTATAGCATGTGAAGTCTTGTTCCCCTACCAGGGATCAAACCTATACCCCCTGCAGTAGAAGCACAGAGTCTGAACCACTGGACCACCAGGGAAGTCCCTACAGTTTGCTTTTTAAGCCAGTAAGTTTGCAGTAATATGTTACAGGAGGCTGAACCAACTAAGATGCTATTAGAATGTTGGTCCCATGAGGAAAGAGGTTTGTCTGTTTTCTTCAGAGACATATGTGTATCTAGAGTAGGGTCTGCCACATAGTGGGGGTCTAGCAATACTTGAATGAATGAATTCACATCCTTACTTTCAGCGGCAGCACAGTTTCCACAAAATCACACATATAAATGTGTATACACCCATACATGAGTTGCTCAGGGCCCCTCCCTGTGATCCTCACAGCATAGCCCTCCACACCCCGCATCAGGAGGACAGAGGTATCTGTCCATCTGGACCCTCGACCATGGGCACCTTACATGCAATGCCTTTGACTTATTCCTCTCCATCCTGGCCACAGCCCAGTGCCAGGTCAGGGAAAAGCCTCAGTAAATGTATGTCAGATGAAGACATGAATGAGTCCCCATTTCACAAAGATATGAGACACATGGAAGTTAGCTGACTTGCATTACCTGAGGTCACCTAATCTTAGCCACTGACCCTAGGCTCCCTCTTCCTGTGCAGATAGGGCGGTGTGTGCTCTTTGACTCTTCCTGGTGACCCCCAGTTCTCTTCTTCATGAGTCAGAGAACTCCTGACTTAGCTGTCACCTGGTCATCCAGAAAAGAACAGTCTCAGCCTCATTTGCAGTTAGTTTTATACATGTAAACTAGTTCTGGCCAAACAATTGCAAATGGAAGTGCTGATTATAATTATAATTTCCAGGAAGTTTCTTTAAAGACATTTTAAGGCACCATAACGACATGGGTTTTAGGGGTTTTTTTTATTTTTGTTTTTTTTCCTGCTTCTTCCTCTTTCCTGTTTACTGGAGGAAGACCTAATGGTTGGAGCTCAATCAGCCATAATGAACCATGAGGCAGGTGACACATGAGGCAGACAGAAAGAAAAGTTTAAAGTACCCTGGGTCCCTGACAACTCACTGTCACACCACTTGGGTTCCCAACCTCTGGGGTTTTTATATGAGAGAATAAAACCCTGTGTATTTATGGCAGTCATTTTCAAAGTGCGGTTTCCAAATAATAGCAACACTATCACCTGGCAACTTGTTAAAACTATAGTCTCAAGGCCCTCCTAGACCTACTGAATCAGAATCTTAGGGTGGGGTCCAGAAATATGATTTTTTCTTTTAAAATCTCACACTGTTTATTTTATTGTTTTAACTTTTTTTAAAAAAATTGAGACATAGTTGATTTACAATAGGTGATCTGTGTTTTAACAAATCCTCCATGTGATTCTGATGCATGCTCTAGTTTAAGGACCACTGGTTTAAGGCATTGTTGATTTGAGTTTATCTTCACTCAAAGTGAACCTAATTCCAACTGATAAAACATCAAATGGGAAATAAGACTTCCAGGCAAGGACTGCACTTGCCTATACAGCATCTTTGTGAGAAACAAATTTAAAGCATTCCTTCCTCTAACAAAAAAAAATTTAATATATTTGGATATAATTATATGACCTGAGAAACCAGAAGCAGGCTGGTCCTGGAGGAAATGAGAATGTGGGCATCTAGATGAAGTCCAAGAGTAGAAAAGGGCGAAAGGATGGGGGTGGGGACAGAGCAGAGAGAGTTGAATCAGTGGTGTAGAGCTGAAATTCATCCAAACAGGAGCTCCATATGTTAAAAAAAAATCCACTTTTTATTTGAGAATAGTACCCACACATTAATATGCACAAATTGTAAATGTTCACTTCAATGTGTTTTTTTTTTTTTGTCTGTGCCAGGTCTTAGTTTCAGCATGTGGGATCTCCTGTGGAATCTAGTTCCCTGAACAGAGATTGAAGCTGGGGCCCCTGCATTGGGGCCTCAGAGTCTTAGCCACTGCACCACGAGGGAAGTCCCTCGGTGGGTTCTCACCACTGTAACTTTCACCAGTATCACTTGCACCCAGCACAAGAGACAGCACGTTACCATTGCCCCCCCAGAAGTCCTACTAGTGCCCCCCCATCACGTCCCTGCCTAGTCACTTTACCTCTTACATAGCAACAGAATCACATAGGTGTTCTTTTATGTCCAGCTTCCTTCACTAAACATTATGCGTGTGACATTCATTCTTGTGTGTAATTAGTTTGTTCATTCTCATCCCTATATAATATTCTGTGAATATTGTGTGAATATGTCACAATTTATTTCTTCATTCTACTGCTGATGGGTATTTGAGTAGTTTCAAGTTTGAGGACATTATGAAAACTGAGGTTATGAACACATCCTTGGAACTGTCTTTGGGTGACTGTGTACACACATTTCTTTTTTTAATTTATTTTTGGCTGTGCTGGGTCTTCGTTATTGCACACAGGCTTTCTGTAGTTGCAGTGAGCGGGGCTACTCTCTAGCTGTGAAACAAGTGACCTAGGGTGGGCAGGATCCAACCGTTCTGGCACACAGGCTCTAGAGCACAGGCTCAGTGGTTGCGGTGCGTGGGCTTAGTTGCTCTCTGGCATGTGGAATCTCCCCAGACCAGGGATCAAACCTGTGTCCTCTGCATTGGCGGGCAGACTCTTAACCACTGGACCAGCAGGGAAGTCCTGTGTGTACACATTTCTGTTGAGTGTATATCCTTAGGAGTAGAACTGCTGGATTATAGGGTGCATATGTTAAGCTTTAGTAGATAGGGAAGACAAACAGTTTTGCCAAAATGGCTGTACCAGTTTATGCTCCCACCAGCAGGATAAGAGTCCTGGTTCCTCCACATCCCTGTCAATACATAGCATTTTGGCCATTCTGATGGATGTGTAGTAGTAGCTCATTGTGGTATTAATTTGCATTTGCCTTTGACTGTGCGGATCACAATAAACTGTGGAAAATTCTGAAAGAGATGGGAATACCAGACCACCTGACCTGCCTCTTGAGAAACCTATATGCAGGTCAGGAAGCAACAGTTAGAACTGGACATGGACAACAGACTGGTTCCAAATAGGAAAAGGAGTACGTCAAGGCTGTATCTTGTCACCCTGCTTATTTAACTTATATGCAGAGTACATCATGAGAAACGCTGGGCTGGAAGAAGCACAAGCTGGAATCAAGATTGCCGGGGGGGGGAAAAAAAAGATTGCCGGGAGAAATATCAATAACCTCAGATATGCAGATGATACCACCCTTATGGCAGAAAGTGAAGAGGAACTAAAAAGCCTCTTGATGAAAGTGAAAGTGGAGAATGAAAAAGTTGGCTTAAAGCTCAACATGGCATCTGATCCCATCACTTCATGGGAAATAGATGGGGAAACAGTGGAAACAGTGTCAGACTTTAGTTTTTTGGGCTCCAAAATCACTGTAGATGGTGACTGCAGCCATGAAATTAAAAGACGCTTACTCTTTGGAAGAAAAGTTATGACCAACCTAGATAGCATATTCAAAAGCAGAGACATTACTTTGCCAACAAAGGTCCATCTAGTCAAGGCTATGGTTTTTCCAGTGGTCATGTATGGAT
>NW_011491618.1:2481992-2493296 GCF_000754665.1 Bison bison bison | reverse complement strand
ATCAGTCCTGGGTGTTCACTGGAAGGACTAATGCTGAAACTGAAACTCCAATACTTTGGCCACGTCATGCGAAAAGTTGACTCACTGGAAAAGACCCTGATGCTGGGAGGGATTGGGGGCAGGAGGAGAAGGGGACAACAGAGGATGAGATGGCTGGATGGCATCACTGACTCGATGGACATGAGTTTGAGTAAACTCTGGGAGTTCATGATGGACAGGGAGGCCTGGTGTGCTGCGATTCATGGGGTCGCAAAGAGTCGGACACGACTGAGCGACTGAACTGAATGACTAATAAGGTCTTCCCCTGTGGCTCAGTGGTAAAGAATCAGCCTGCCAGTGCAGGAGACTCCAGTTCGATGCCTGAGTCAGGAAGATTCCCCTGGAAAATGAAACAACAACCCACTCCAATATTCTTGCCTGGGAAATCCCATGGACAGAGGAGCCTGGCGGGCTACAATCCATGGGGCCACAAAGAGTCGGCACTACTTAGCAACTAAGTGACCACAACAACAATCACTAATAAAGTTGAACATCTTTTCACATGTTTATTGACTTCTTTTGTGAAATTCCTGTTCACGCCTTCTATCCAATTTTTTAAATCAAATTGTCTTTTTCTTATTGATTTGTACAAGTTCTTTATATATGTGTGGATATGAGTCCTGCACAAATCTCTTCTTCCACTCTGTGGCCTGCTTTTCCACTCTCTTAGTGGTATGATCACTACAGTCCAATGTTATCAATTTCCCTAAACATGTTAAGTCGGCAAAGAACATATGCATTCTTTAAGGAAATGGATGAAATTATCACTGCATAGACACACCTCCAGCTCTGTCTAGCTCTGCCTGGGCAGGGACGGGATCTCCAGAACCCCAGAGGATGGAAGCTCTAGCCACATGCACACTTGAACCCACTTTCTCACCCACACGCATTTTCCCAACCCTGAATCTGAATGGCAGGTCAACACTAACTGGCAAGCATCCCTACTTCAGAGTGAATGGGCTGAGAATTACATCTCAGAGTCGCAGGCTGTCAGAAAAGGCCAGAAGACTCTGGAGCACAGATTGGATGGGGTCAAAGCACTTGTGCGTGTGTGAGCCATTACTGTGTTCTCCCATGCATATACATGGCCCTGGGTACCTGTGTGGCCTCCCCTCCTGATCAAGGACTCATGGGGAGGTTGCCGCATGCTCATATACACTACTCTATGTCTACAATGTGAACGGTGCCCCTGAGAGTCAGTGCTCTTGTGCAGTGCACAACCTGGATCCTAGTACTTGGCGGTCTTGCTTTCAAGCAGGAATAGAGCAAAATCAGAGAAAGTTTGAGCCATGGCTCAAGCCAAAGTAAGGAAATACAAAGACAGACTTAAGCATGTGGCAGGCTCCTGTGTCTGCTCAGACATGACTGGACAGAATTGGACCATCTTTCAACCTAATCAGATGTCAGTAAGGCTCTGTTGCTGTTGTTTAGTCGCCAAGCTGTGTCCAGCTTTTTTGGCCAGCTTGGGCCAAACTGGATTCTGTACTCAACTGGGAATCTGGGCCATATGCCTATGACCCATCTATGTTTGGCAGGTTTCCCTGGTCTGGGGCAGCTGCTCATTTTGTTCTAGATAAGATGGTTTCTCCCGCAGACAACCCTGGGCAGGGGGTGCCCTAAGGAGGAAGAAGAGGGTGGTGGCCCCAAGTCTGAGGTCCCCAGCAGTATGTTGAGATTCTGAAGGCAGCTCAAAGTGGAAGATGGGGGCCAAAGGAGGGATATGGGGACAGAGCTGACAGCCCTGGGACAAAGGAGGACGTGAAACTTGGGGGTGGCCTTCCAGGGGCTCTCTGGCCCTGACCCCTGCCTGGTGACATCCCCAACTCTGGGGTCTGTTCAGTGTCCCCCAGTCCCAGCCCTGCTGGAACACAGGCAGCCTGAGCCTCCCACTCCTGGAAACCCAGGGGTGTGGGTGCCTGTCCCCAAGGGCAGGAAGGTGAGGCTTGTCAACGGGCAGTGGACAAGTAGGTCCCCGCAGCCTGGCTGGAGGGGACGTGCTGGATGTGAGCCTGTGCCCTGGGGGCTCACACTACATAGGAGGCCTACTAGCGCCCACTGCCAACTCCCCCGCAAGCTCGGGCACCCAGCTCTCACCCTCAGGGACATGAACACAGCACACATGCTTACACTCTGACCCACACACCCCCCACCCCGAACCCCGGACTCAGGGGGAGACACTCCAGAAACTGACAGCGCCCCGCAGTTTGCCCCATGCCACTCCACGCTCTCCCATCCCCCACACTGCTCAGCTCCGGCCAGGAAGCCACGGTCGCGCCTGCCCAGGGTCGTGAGCAGCCAGGCGAGCGGCGCCTGTTTGTGCAGCTAAGTGGCATCTGTGTACAGAGCTTCGCGCTTATCTCTCGCAAACACGGCGCCCACTGCCTGCCTGCATTAGGCCCAGGCCGAGAACCCTTCGTCCGGCGCGCTCATCCGGCCATCACTGATAAAGAGTGGGTCGAGTGGAGGGCACCACCCCTCCCCGGCACCCCACGGCCTCCGATTGCCCTGTAGGGCCAGGAAAAGTGACCGGATCCCTATCAGTGGAGCTCCAACCCCCAGGAGGCCCGAGCCCCTCCAGCGCCTCCCCCGCAGCTACCCCATACCTGCTTGTCAGCCCTGATGCCTTCCTCTCCAGACAGCCGGGACTGTGGCCATCAGTCTGGCTGCCCCTTGGACGCCTGCCTGTGCTGGCCTCCTTCCCCTTGTGGTACCCATATCTTGACCTGGATTCTCAATGAAAGGGAGCAGGAGACTCAACAAGAATTCCTAAAAATTACCCCCCCACACCCCCAACACCCCACTGCTGCTGCTGCTGCTCCAACTACTACTACTACTAAATAATATCATCATCAGAATAATATCTAATGTGACCAAAGCTTAACTGGGGCACAGGCCTGCCTGAGAAGCATCACTATCATCTGATTTCATCTTCCCAGCCACTGTCCAACAATTGAGTGAGGAAGGCATTGTTATTCACCCCCCCGTTTACAGAGGTGGAAGGGTGTCCGTTGTAGCTCAGCTGGTAAAGAATTCGATTCCTGGGTTGGAAAGATCTGCTGGAGAAAGGATAGGCTACTCACTCCAGTATTCTCTGGCTTCTCTGGTGGCTCAGCTGGTGAAGAATCTGCCCACAATGTGGGAGACCTGAGTCTGATCCCTGGGTTGGGAAGATCCCCTGGAGAAGGGAATCCACTCCAGTATTCTGGTCTGGAGAATTCGCAGAGTGGGACACAACTGAGTGACTTTCACTTCACAGAAGTGGAAACTGCTGACTTAGAAAAGTTGAAAAGCTTAGCACACAGCACTCGAACCTGATGCTGCATGAATCCAGAGCCTGCACCCACCTCACAAGAAACCAGCAGGTTCATCCAGCCTCCTGAGTCTACCGATGGAGAAACTGAGGCACAATCCGGAAGGCAACTCCCAGACAGCCCGTGGTGTGCCACATCTGTGCCCTGCCCACTGCATTCAGGCCTCAGGCAGCAGGTTGGCTCTGGGGTTGCTGATATTGATCATCTAAGTCTAGATCTGGACCTGCGACATTGTTACATCTTGGTTTTGCTCTTAATTAAATCCAGTCCAGTTAAATAACTCCATGAAAAAAGTCAGAGACCCCTGTTTTAAACTGTGATGAAGGGTAATGCACAAATAACTTACAAATGGAAATTGATTCTCTTCCACTGTTAATCAAAAAATGCAAATTAAAACAAATCGATGCTTTTTTCCTATTAAAAATTTCTGGCAAAGTTTTTTTTTTTTTTTTATGATAATGCTCAGTGCTGCCCAGGCCCCTTTGCAAACACTAGAGATAAGACTACAAGAGAACTTTCAGAAGGCTGGTAACGTGTGTATAATCTTTCATCCAGAGTTTCCATGTCTGTGAATGTAACCAATGGATTCATCCAGGGATAAGCACCCAGGGATAAACACATCACAGCCGCAATTAACAACAGCACACACACAATAAGGGAAACACAAATCCCCAAAAATGTCCAACAACAGGCAAATTATAGTATGTAGGAAATATGTACCATTAATGGAGCCATTAAAAATTATGTTTTAGAAAAATGTTAAGTGGTATGGAAATGCTTATGACATGTGCTTAAATGGGGGAAAAGCAGAGTACAAAAATCATTCATATAGAATGATTCTGAGTTTGTAAATATGTTATGTATATATATGTACTTATATATACATAACCTAGGTTCAGGACCTGGATTGGGAAGATCCCCTGGAGAAGGACATGGCAACTCACTATAGTATTCTTCCTCGGAGAATTCCATGGACAGAGGACCCTGGCAGGCTACAGTCCATGGGGTCGAAAAGAGTTGGACACAACTGAGCAACTAACACATACATATATATTTATAAAAAGAAATGTTTCTATATATCTATTTCTAGGAAGAAATCCTGCAGGGATATACTATACATTAAAATGCTCATATATGTATAAATGATTCACTTTGCTGACAGCTGAAACTAACACAATATTGTAAATCAACTATATTCCAATAAAACTTTTTTAAAAATTAAAATTAAAACAAATATTAAGAGTAAATATCTCTTGGGATGGAATTATAGATTTTTTTTCTTTACATTTCTCTACTTTTTCTAGCTTACAATGAATATATATTTAGAATCAGAAAAGTGCTAATTGAAAAAATTAAAAACAAACGAAATGAGAACAAAAAATGTGGAACTGACCACCGTCTTCCTGGCCCAGTGTCAAAGTCCAAGCCCCCCCTCCCACCTCCTCCAGTCTCTGGTCAGGAATGAGGAGCCTGAGTCAGGACCAGACCCCAGAGGGGCTGTGGTCTCAGCTGGGAAACAGTAGCGACCAGACTCCAGACTGGGGAGGAGGAGAGACCCATGATTCGCCAGGATTAGGTGACAGGGTAGGTACACCCCCAAGGCCCATAGAGAAGTGAGTATCCAGCTCTTTCTCTCCTGAAGACACATGCCCAAGTGTATGTCCAGGAAGAAGGCCTTTTGGGTGACTGAGGAGGAGGCTGGGTGCCCCATAACTCCCCATGGAAGTGATGGGGCCTTGTGAACCCCAAGTTTCTATAGCCTTGCAGCCTAAAGGAAAGGGTTATTTGAGGAATATGGTACCAGACAGGCCTAAGCTAGAATCCCAGCTCACAACCCTCTGGTTTTCAGTAAGCCACTTTGCCTCTCTGAGCCTCAGTTTCCTCATCTGTAAAGGGGCATGAGAACACCCTTACAAGGATCACTGCAGGGACCACACGTAATGGATGTGGTCCCATTATATTTTTCACATAATGGGAAAAAAACAAACAAACAAAAAACCACAGAGTAAGTGTCTGTTGGCAGTACCCGATGCTGTTGTGCCTGCCCCAGGACTCAGAACCACAGACCACCGTCAGGGCAGCCTGCGAGTTCCCTGCTCCCCACCCAATCATCTGCTCCCCCAGGGACTCTCACACCCAGCTGTCGCAAACTACTTTTTGGATCCCAGCTCTACATGTCTGTGCTGCTTGCTAAACACTCTGCTCATTGTTTTACCTTTAATCTGCAGAGCAGTCCTGTGAGGTCCGAGTTATTAGCTCCATTCTACTGATGAGGACTGAGGCTCAGAGAGGTGAAGCAACTTGCCCCAGGTCCCTCTCCAAGCAGGTGGCCATGCCAGTCTACTAGGGCCAGAGCTCATTCCTCTGCTTCAGGCCGCCTCATGGAGCCGGGTGCCAGCGCACTCCTGGACCCCTGCCCCTCTGGTGTCAGCACAATCGTGGGTGACTGAGGCCGTGAGGCCGTGTCTCTATTACCTATATTCCCAGACTGGGCAGAGCTCTGCCTTCCTGTGCCCTGATTAATTATACTGAGAGCCTCCTGAGAAAATCAGGCCCTTCTCCCCAACCCCTGCTGCTCTCTGGCTTAATTACTTCTCCTCCTGGCTGTAATGAATGTCTCGGAGCCCCCAGACAGGAAACTTCATCAGGAGCGGCTGCCTCCATGACTCAGCCCCGCCCCCCAGCCCCATCCCTTCAGACCCAGACACAGGCCCAGCCCCTGCCTCTGACCCGCTTCAGCTACAGAGAGCATCTGTGGGAGGGAGACCCCCAGCCCCTCCACCTCCCTGCCCCCGATCAAATGCAGACCTGAAAACCAGACACAATGGATCTTCCCCAGGTCGGGGGGAGGTAGGATCTTCAGTGTGCCCTCAAACAATCTGCTCTCCAGCTTTGGAGCAGATGCTCCGAAAGGCAGCTCCTCCTGGCCCCCTACCTGCCCACACCCCCCATAGGACCAGCCCGAAGAGGCCAACCTTCCTTCATTCACCCAATATTCCCTGAGCACCTGTTTGGTGCTGATCCCTGTTCCCACCACTGGGAACACGACAAGGAGCAAGGGAGACAAGGTATGCGTGTCCTCTAGGAGCTCACAGTCTAGCAGGAACACAGTCCCAAACCAGCAAACAAACAGATAAATAAAATTATTTCTGAGGAGGTGGAGAGTGGGAGCAGAGAGAGAACGATAGCTTGGGTGGCAGGGAATGGGCAAGGACAGATGACACATACACCTCCTCCCTATCTTGCTTGATCCTTATCCTGGAAGTTCTTACAGCAGTCTGCTCTGCATCTCTCAACCTGTTAGGCCAACATGGTCTTACTGGATCATCACCTCCGATGACCCAATGCTTCAGTCACACACCCACCCCGGCTACCACCTAAAAGAACCACAGGGAGTAGAGGGTGATCTGCGGGAGCCCGGGAGCCACCATGTCAGGAATGAGGACAGGGTTCCCCGCAGCCACCCAACCTCCCCTGTCGGTCTCTTTGCCCTTCCACTGGGGTCCCTGATCCCTGCGTCAACCACCAAAATAATTTCCAGGTAGATCAGAGAGTTAAATGCAAAAATAGACTGAACCCTAGGAAACCAGGAAGAAACAGGATGATCAGAACTCTTGAGGAAAGAGCTCTTTACAAGCGAACATAAAAGCACTGGAAGAAATTACAGAGAGAAAGGTCAACAGCAGCCGTGCCCATGGAAGCATTAAGCGTGTGTACCTGTCATAAAAGCATAGCCAATATTACGGCTCAGATCACCTCCCTCTGCCAGGCGAACTCCTAATGTGTTCTAGATTCAGCCCTGCAAGGAACTGTCCCTGACCCCCACCCTACCGCTCACCCACTCTGGGTCCCTCTGGATCGGCTGTCACCCCTGACTGCTCCCTGCACCCCAGCTGCTCGACCCTCTATTAAAGCAGAGATGAAGCTGTGCTGAGAACAGTGGTTTCTACTTTGATCTTCATGGTCTGTGGGCACCTGGATGTCTTCTTGTGTTTGTTTTTATTTTTGATGTTGCTGTTCAGTTGCTAAGTCAGGTCTGACTCTTTGCAACCCTGTGGACTGCAGCATGCCAGGCTTCCCTGTCCATAGGATTCTTCAGGGAAGTCCTAGGACATTATTTGTAAGTGTATGTAAATTGGATGCAAATTAGGCATTTAATAATAGAAAGCTGATTAAGTCATAAATGAGAGAATTTTACCCTTGTTGAAGTCTTAAGGAGTCACTACAAGGCACTGTTAGGAAGTGCTATGGGTTGAATTCTGTCCCAAAAAGATATGTTGAAATTCTAACCCCTGTACCTCAGAATGTGGCCTTATTGGATCACATTATAGGATGGTTATCAGTTCAGTTCAGTTCAGTTCAGTCGCTCAGTCATGTCCAACTCTTTGCGACCGCATGAACCACAGCACCCCAGGCCTCCCTGTCCATCACCAACTCCCGGAGTCCACCCAAACTCATGTCCATTGAGTCAGTGAGCCATCCAACCATCTCATATTCTCTCGTCCCCTTCTCCTCCTGCCCTCCATCTTTCCCAGCATCAGGGTCTTTTCAAATGAGTCAGCTCTTTGCATCAGGTGGCCAAAGTACTGGAGTTTCAGCTTCAATATCAGTCCTTCCAATGAACATCCAGGACTGATCTCCTCTAGGATGGACTGGTTGGATCTCCTTGCAGTCCAAGGGACTCTCAAGAGTCTTCTCCAACACCACAATTCAAAAGCATCAATCCTTTGGCGCTCAGCTTTCTTTATAGTCCAACTCTCACATCCATACATGACCACTGGAAAACCATAGCCTTGACTAGATGGACCTTTGTTGACAAAGTAATGTTTCTGCTTTTTAATATGCTGTCTAGGTTGTTATAGAGGAGAAGGCAATGGCACCCCACTCTAGTACTCTTGCCTGGAAAATCCCATGGATGAAGGAGCCTGGTAGGCTGCAGTCCATGGGATCGAGAAGAGTCGGACACAACTGAACGACTTCATTTTCACTTTTCACTTTCATGCATTGGAGAAGGAAATGGCAACCCACTCCAGTGTTCTTGCCTGGAGAATCCCAGGGACCAGGGAGCCTGGTGGGCTGCCGTCTATGGGGTAGCACAGAGTCGGACACGACTGAAGCGACTTAGCAGCAGCAGCACAGGGTGTTATAGAGGTAATTAATTAAGACAAGGTCATACTGGGTAGGGTGGCACTTAATCCAATATGATTGGTGTCCTTATAAGAAGAGGAGAAACACAGGGAGAAAGCAGCCACATGACCATGGAATCAGAGATCGGAGGGACACGTCAACAAGGCAAAGAATGTCAAGGATTGCCAGCAAACAGCAAAAGCCAGAAGAGGCAAGGAAGGCTTCTTCCCTACAAGCTTCAGACAGCCCTGGCAACACCTTGATCTTGGACTTCCAGCCATCAATACTGTGAGACAAGAAGTTTCTGCTGTTTTAAATCACCTAGTTTGTGGTACTTTTTAGGGCAATCCTAGAAAAATGAATTTGTTGTTGCTGTTCAGACCCTCAGTTGCTTATCACTCTTTGCAACCCTATGGACTGCAGCATGCCAGGCCTCCCTATCCTTCACCATCTCCCAGAGTTTGCTCAAACTATGTCCATTGGGTCAGTGATGCCACTCAACCATCTCATCCTCTGTTGTCTCCTGCCTTCAATCTTTCTCAGCATCAGGGTCTTTTCCAATGAGTCGGCTCTTCCCATCAGGTGGCCAAAGTATTGGAACCTCAGCCTTAGCCTCAGCATCAGTCCTTCCAATGAATATTCAGGATTTATTTCCTTTAGGATTAACTGGTTTGATCTCCTTGCAGAGTCTTCTCCAACACCACAGTTCTAAAGCATCAATTCTTCAGCGCTCAGCCTTCTTTATGGTCCAATTCTCACATCCATACACGACTTCTTCCAAAAGCCTGGCTAGGATCTAGCCACTTTCCTCCTCAAAAGTCCTTCACTGGCTTCTCAGGCTCTTTAATCTGCACCCACAGCACCGGCCTCAACCCACCCTCGAGCTGAGCCCTTCCCTCCCCTTCGCCGGCCCCACCACACTAACAGTCCAGGCGGCAACACTGGTACTTTCCCCAGGGTGTTTCAGTCGACCCGGACTGAGTTTTTAGGGAAGAGGGCTGGAGTAACTGGATCCGAGAGAGGCGCGCTAAGATGGGGTGGCTCTGTGAAGGTGCTGGCTTGGGGTGGGGATGGCCAGAGCTCGCGGAGAAGGGCGTAAGTCGGGCCACGAAGGACGCCGGGGTCCACCCCCAGACCCACCGCCCAAGGGTGCGCTCCCACTGGCCCCTTGCACAGATCGCTTTACTGAGGAGATCGCTACACAGGCGGATGGGACGCGGCCAGTCGGAGGCTCACTAGGATCTTGTACCGCGTGGCCGGGCCGGCGTCACCCCCTGGTGGCAACAGTGTGTAATTACAGCCTGCGGGCGCACAGGGAAATCCGCGTCCACCGCCCGCTGAGGACCAGACGCGAAGTTTGGGGTGTGGAGCTGTGCCCTGAGTTTCCTGAGTCCGGAAGGCTGACTATTCACCCTTAGGACACTTTCCTGAAACTTGCTGCCCCTTAACCCGCTACCTACACGTTAACCTCACCTCTAGACATGCACATCTCAGGATTAACCTCATGAAATTTCCATTAGTTGACCTTTTTAACGTATAATGAACACACAAAAACATCTCAGTACAAAGGACACGCATGAATTCTGTCCCACATCTCATCTTCATACATGCAACACACACACACACACACACACACACACTCCTGTCTCCTCTGGAGAACATAAGAGCTTTCAGCCAAATGACACAGAAATACCAAGTAGTACCACAATACCTTAGCCCTGAATGCCACACAATACCTCAGTCCCTGGACGCCCATAAGCACACACACAACACCCCTCGGTCCAGCTCCCCAGCCCCACCCTCTGCACCTCTCCCTCTCCTCCTCCTCAAACTCACTAGGGACCTCCCCAAATCGAAAACCACCACTCCTGACCTCTAGGGACCAGCCCATGTCTCTACAGCACTACTTTTCAGACTTTAATGTCTATAGAACCCCCTAGGGGTCTCGTTAAACTGCAGATTCTCACTTGGTAGGCCTAGAGTGGACCCCAGATTGGGCATCTCTAACCACCCTTTGAGTTCTGTGGCCCTGCTTCTTTCTCCAGCCTCATATTCCCCAGGACTTTCATGCTATGGTCTTATCCCATACCCCTTCCCAACTCCCTGCCACCTGACTCCCCACCCTACCTCTCCACCACCCCACTGAACAGTCACCGATGAGTGAAGCCAATGGCCCTTTCTCAGGCTTTGGGACATCTCACAGAGGGCTGCCCCTTCCTTCTTGAAACATGGATTCAGGGTGACTCCTGGTGGGCCTCCTGCCCTGCACCCCCTCTAACCTCTCCTCTTCCTACAGCCCTCCTTGGCAGCTCATGCCCAGGCCCAGGGGCTCATCTATCACCCTCTCCATGCCTCTCCAGCCCTGACCTCTGTCCTGAGTTCCAGGCCCCTTTTCCAATTGTCTGCTAGGAAGCTCTGCCTATGCCCTGAAAGCACCTTACATCCACTTGTCTGAAACTAGCCTCCTAGGATCTCTGTAATAATGGTGGAAATTCCCTGGTGGTCCAGTGGTTAGGACTCTGTGTTTTCACTGCCAAGGGCATGGGTTTAGTCACTGGTCAAGGAAATAAGTTCCCCTAAGCTGCAACCTAGATAGCATATTGAAAAGCAGAGTCATTACTTTGCCAACAAATGTCCGTCTAGTCAAGGCTATGGTTTTTCCAGTGGTCATGTATGGATGCGAGAGTTGGACTGTGAAGAAGGCTGAGTGCTGAAGAATTGATGCTTTTGAACTGTGGTGTTGGAGAAGACTCTTGAGAGTCCCCTGGACTGCAAGGAGATCCAACCAGTCCATTCTGAAGGAGATCAGCCCTGGGTGTTCTTTGGA
>NW_011491618.1:2477532-2481892 GCF_000754665.1 Bison bison bison | reverse complement strand
CACCTCATGAGAAGAGTTGATTCATGGAAAAGACTCTGATGCTGGGAGGGATTGGGGGCAGGAGAAAAAGGGGACGACAGAGGATGAGATGGCTGGATGGCATCACTGACTCGATGGACGTGAGTTTGAGTGAACTCCAGGAGTTGGTGATGGACAGGGAGGCCTGGCGTGCTGCAATTCATGGGGTCGCAAAGAGTCGACTGAGCGACTGAACTGAACTGAACTGAAGATGTGTGGCACGGCCAAAAAAAAGTAATGCCTAACTTCATGGCCTTGTGTGAGAATCAAGTTAATACATATCACATGCCTAGAACAGGAAGCGTTTGCCTTATTTGTTTTGCTGCACTGCACAGCTTGTGGGATCTTAGTTCCAGGCCACAGCAATGAAAGCACCAAGTCCTGACACCTGGGCTACCTGAGCATTCCCAGAATTTGCTATTACTATAGTGCATGCTCAGTCACTCAGCCGTGTCTGACTCTTGGCAACCCTATGGACTATAGCCCTCCTTTGTCCAAGTGAGAATCTATAGGGCTCCTTTGTCCATGGGATTCTCCAGGCAAGAATACTGGAGTGGGTTGTCATGCCTCCTCCAAGGGATCTTCCCGACCCAGGGAATGAACCTGCCTCCTTGTTTCCCGCATTGAGAGGCGGGGGTCTTTACCACTAGTGCCACCTAGGAAGTCCAGTATTATAGTAGCCCTTCCTGAAATAAATATCCTCAACTCCTAGAGATTATAAACTCAAGAAAGACCCTTCTTATCATAAGGTTATGGACAAATCCCTCTTTCTCCCTCTGTTTCCTTCTGTCATCTCAGATAGAAGGGCTCTATCAGATGTTAACATGTCTGCATGCCAGCCTCATCTTTCTTAAACTGCGGATAATTTATTCCTTTTAACAAATCTCCAGGACAGCAGGGTGAGCGAGGCAGAGAGTAGAGAGTCCCCTGCTGGACAAGAGGCTCATGACACACTTAGAATTGAACATCTTAAATCCACAAATCTGCGGGTTTCCTCCTCCGCCTTGTACTATGTATTTGTGGAGTATTTAGTATCTCACATATTTATGCCTTGGAGGAAAACTGCCTGGAAGGAGAAAACTAGTTTTTATTAAGTGTTGACATTATGTCAGACTGGGAACATACACATGTGGGAATTCATTGAATCTTGTATTTTGCAAATGTCCAAGCATTCATAGAGAAGGCAGTGGCACCCCACTCCAGTACTCTTGCCTGGAAAATCCCATGGATGGAGGAGCCTGGTAGGCTGCAATCCATGGGGTCGCTAAGAGTCGGACACGACTGAAGTGACTTAGCAGCAGCAGCAAGCCCATAAAAGTTGAGATTGTATAGTGAATCCCCTGGAGCCATCACCCAGCTTCAACAAGTATCTAACTTGTTGAAGTATCTAACTCATGGGCAGTCTTGTGGTTTTGTTCCTCCACCCCACTTTCCATTCTTTCGGCTTTTTTTGAAGCAAATTCAAGGCATCTTATCATTTCATTTATAAATATCCCATATGTACACTAAAAAACATGGAATCATTTTAAAAAACATTAATGCACAATCATGTCACACCTAAAAATTAATATACAAAATATCTTTTGTGCTCCAATTTACCTGATTGTCAAAATGCTTACTGTTTGTTTGAATCAGAATCCAAATAAGAAACAACAAGGTCCTATTGTATAGCACAAGGAACTATATTCAATACCTTATGATAAACCAGAATAGAAAAGAATATGAAAAAGAATATATACATGGCTACCCACTCCAGTATTCTTGCCTGGAGAATCCCGTGGACAGAGAAGACTGGCGGGCTACAATCCATGGGATCACAAACAGTTGGACATGACTGAGCGACTAACACACATACACACATATAACTGAATCACTTTCCTGTATAGCAGAAATTAACACAACATTGTAAATCAACTATACTTCAATTTTTAAAAAAAGGAATCCAAATAAGGACGAAAAGGGACTTTCAAAATACATCTTTTGACTTATATGTTCATCCTTTCTCCTCCTCCTCTTTTCCTTGAAATTTGTTGAACAAACAAAATTTACCAGGAATTGGCTGACTGCCTGCCCACCGAGAGCTTTACATCTTCACCATGATTCAGTGAGATCAAGTTTTATGCTCTTTCCCCCATTTTACAGGTGAGAAAACTGAGGCTCAGAGAATATATGCCTTGCCCAAACCTCTATAACCAAAGAAGTGGCAGAGCCCAGGCCTCCTGTCTTCCATTCAGAAAAAAAAAAAAATGGAACCTCACCCTCAGAGCACCTAGTTCAGTACCTGGCACGTACGTACTGAACAGTGAAGAGGGCTGCCTCAGGGCAGCCTGTGAACAGATACCACAGACCTGGCAAACCATGAAGCCAACCTTTCCTTGCCACAGGCTCTGCTTTTTATTTTTATTTTTTGCCACACTATAAGGCCTGTGGGATCTTAGTTCTCTGACCAGAATGAGATCTGCACCCCCCTGCTTTGGAAGCACGGAGTCCTTAACCACTGGACTGCCAGGGAAGTCTCATACAGCCTCTGCTTCTTTCTCTCTGTTCTCTCTTCAATAATTCATCCAATAAATAGTTGCCGGACACTTCTCACATGCCAGATGCCATCACGGCATGTGAATGAGTATGGCTGTGTGCCTCTGTACATGGGTAGATGGGTGTGGCCTCAAGGAGGAGTGGGTTGGGCTTCTAACTCTGGATGTTGTGTGTGTGTGTGTGTGCATGTGTGTGTACACAAGTCTGTGTACATTTGGATCTCCAGATCTACATGTCCCTGAACTTGTCCATGACTACAGCTGGGTGTATACCTACATGCTCTCAGTACCTTTGCATATATATGTGCACGTGTTTCTGTGTTTGACAGTTGCTGAGAAAAGTCTCTGCAAATATGCAAATGTGTGTCTGAGCAGAACTGTCTCTCTCTCTACATCGGTGTGTCTACACTTGTGTATCTCTCCATGTACACATGTGTGTCTGTGAGACCGTAGATGCTGGGAGTCTCCAGGTTACGTACTCTGTGTCTGCATATCTGTGTGCATCTTAATGGATGGTGTGGGTCTCTGCTTTTGTCTGATCTGTGTTTCTTCCTGTGCTATGATTGAGACTGTCAGCTATCAACCCTGGCCCTTCACCTGCCCAGATTCCTGTTACCTCCATGTCCACTTATACTAAGTGGCAGCCAAGGAGGACTCTAACGGGAAGGAAAACCCTGACCCTTCAAACCTGCCCCTGTGCCCAGGGCTGAGGCCCCTGCTGAGGGGAGGTGTCTGGAGGAGTTGGAAGGTTGTGTCTGCTCCCTGCATCTTGAGGACCCAAGACCTGATAAGTGCCCTGGGACTTCCCTGATGGTCTAGTAGTTAAAAATCCACCTTGCATTGCAGGGGATGCAGGTTGGATCCCTGGGCAGGGAACTAAGATCCCACATGCCTCGCGGCAACTAAGTGTAGCTTGCTGCAACTACTGAGTCCCCGTGCCACAACACCACAACACAGGCTCCCACGCGATGCAACAGAGACCCCATGTGCTGCAAGTAAGACCTGACGCAGTCAAATAAATACATATTTTTTAAAAAAAAGATAGTAGTCCAGTTCTGAGCCCATTGACAACAGATCTTGCTCCGAAAAATGAAACATCAGCCAGCTCCAGAGGGAAAAACAAAATTCAAGCTGGAACCATAGACCAACAGTGATCCTGCAGGCTTCAGGTCAGAGGGCGGGTTAGGCGAGGGTGCTGACCCCACACACCCACAGACATCTCCTCCAGAAGGCAGGGTCAGTTCCAACCATAGGCTGGCCTGCTCCAGGGATAGTGACCCCAGGCTCATCTGGCCTGGAGTTAATCATCTACTTGGGGTATCCCTGGGTCCCATTGGCTGTCTGCGGACACAGCCCTTCTGGGCTGAAGGCCCAAGGAGAGGGATGGAGATCCCCAGCCAGTGTCAGCCCCACCGGTCAGGGGAAATGGGGTGGATGCTCTTGGCTACTGGGCCTGGTGGGCCCTCGGGAAGCCCCCCAGCTGAGGACAGAGACACCAACCCTGCCCTCAGGGAGCCCAGTCTGAAAAGAGAGGTCGTCCTTGCCCCTCACAGGGGCCCCAAGTTGGCAAGAGGCAGGACTCAACTGCAGCTGGGGGGAAAGGACCTGGAAGAATTGACGAGGGGCCAGGACAGAGGCAGGGATCCAGAGCAGCAAAGCGGGAGAGACCCAGAAGCGGGAAACTGAGTAGGGAGGGGTTGAGGAGGGTGGGCACTCTAAGGAGGGGCTTGGATGGAGAGACCAGGAAGGGAAAGCACATTTGAGGGTGGGGCTCTCTGAGAGCAGAAAGAAGGAAAATCAAGATGCCC
>NW_011491618.1:2475760-2477432 GCF_000754665.1 Bison bison bison | reverse complement strand
GGGGGGGGGGGGCAGTAAAGAGAGAAGAGAAAGGCGGCCCTGGAGGTGGCCCCACAGGGCAAGGTGTACAAACCCTCCCTCTCATTGCTTCACTCTCTGTTGGAATCAGAATTTCGAAGTAGGGAAATGGAAAAGTCAGCGGAGATCACAGAGGTCAGCTCCTGTCTCCTGCTGACAGGAGTCTCCTGCCCAGGACAGTACGTGCATATACTGTGCTGTGTGCGTGTGTGCCTGCTTGTGTAACATGCACCTGTTCATGGGAATGTGTCTTTTAATGGGGGAGGCCCAGGAAGGATTGGTGCATTCACCCGGCATCCTCTGCGGTACTCGGGAGAGAAGAACCCAGACTGTGCTCCCTATGCAAGCAAAGCCCCAGGAGTCTTGACTGTGCGGGGGTGGGGTGGGGGAACCCAAGGGTGCCAAGGGTCTGGCCGTGACACTAACAAGCTGTATGACCTCAGCCAATTCGTCGCCCCTCTGCAGTTGGTTTCACCCTCCATAAGGACAGAGGGTGGGACCCCATCAGAGGATAGTGTATCCGAGGGCAGGATGTGTACCACTGATTGCGCACTGGGTGTTTTTAAGCAGCACGCGTATACAGTATTATGCAATAATGAATCACACCCTATGAAAGTTTTCAAGTCCTTTGCACATCTTGCTTAATAACATGAATCAGGAACAAAACTGCTTTGCCTCAAAGACCACCTCCACTGCTCATGAACTGAGTGACCTTGGCCCTCACACATTTCTGTGCCTCAGTCTCCTCATCTATAAAATGGGTATAATAAGAGTGTCCATTCTGGAGTCATTGTAAGGCTTCAGTGAGTTACTATTTGTGAAGTGGTTTGCCCAGGGCCTGGTGTTCTGCGTGTCAGCAGCTATTCTACCAAGGAAGAAGCCTCAAGCTTGCTATGGGATCTCTACCACCTGGCACTTCCTAACCATCTTTGTTTCCAACAGAAGTCAACACTATCCAGCTGGAATTTATAATATTTTTTAACCTGTTTATTTGTAAGGCTTTCTTAACAAGTGACATCAGCCTTCTAGTTACAGTCCTGATTTATCCTGAGGATAAATTTAAAATTTATCCACAAAGACAAAATTCTTCAAGGTGGCACCCAGTGGCTGGGGTTTGGCAAACCCTGGTAACCTCCACGTGATTCCATCTTCTTTGAGCTCAAACGAGGCAGAGGCTTCCCCGACCTCCGGGCTTTCACTCTTGCCCCATAAGCCTCCTTCCTTGGTCAGGCGGCTGCTCTGCCCTCTTGCCCTAGTCAGACTTCTCCTTGATTGTTCAAGACCCTGGAGAGCGCCAGAGCCACCTTTGGGGCCCCTGAGCCCTTCTGAAACCGGCCTTGGCAGTAGATTAGACCCTCAGCCACCCTTTATCTCGGCCTCGTGACTCTCGCTAGTGGATTCCGTCACCACCCTCAAGGGGCGGGGGATCCTGTCAGCGCCGCCCTCTGACCCGTGGCCCGACCCGCGGCCCCCTAACCGTCGTCGCCCCGCCCCGAACGGCTCAGCCCCGCCCCGCTGCAGGTTAAGAGGCCCCTGAAGGCAGGAGCTCCTGACAGACGGTCACTTGGTGGGGGGGCGATCCGGTCTGGTTGTCATGGCGACGGTGCGGATGGCCTGGGCCCTGTGGGCAGCGCCTGCGGGCAGGAGCCTCCGG
>NW_011491618.1:2474556-2475538 GCF_000754665.1 Bison bison bison | reverse complement strand
CCGGTTCCCCCCGATTCCCCGGGGCCCCCCGCCGGCCGCTCGCTGGTGCAGCGAGACATCCAGACCTTCCTGAACCAGTGCGGGGCCAGTCCCGGGGAGGCGCGCCACTGGCTCACGCAGTTCCAGGCCTGCCATCACTCCGCCGACAGGCCCTTCGCCGTCATCGAGGTGAGCCGAGCCCGGCGTCGGGCTGGGTCACAGACCGGGCGTGGGGGCTGTGTGCCAATGTGTCGCCGGGCCTGGCAGGACGGGCTGTCGATTGGGGAGGGGAACCAGGAAGGGGATCAACGGAGCCCTAACGAGCGCCCGGGACTGGGAGAGGCCGCGGCCCTCTAAAAGCCTGGCTCCCAGCCCGGGTGAGGAGTCTGGGGTCTCCAGCCCGTGGAATATGATGCGCCAGAGTAGTCCTCCCACCCTGGGCACAGTTAGGGGTTCAGTTGGCCATTGGGGAACCTGGAGAGAAGCTGCCTGTGTCACCCCTCCCCCTAAGGTGTCCTAGAGTCCAAGGTCGCAGGGAGGAGCCGAGCGAGGAACGCTAGTGTGAGATAAGAGGATGATGGTAAGACCCAACAGGGCAAAGGGCAGAGCAGGTGGGCGCAGGTGACCAGAAATGGGGTCTGATAACTCCTGGCCAGGATGGGGATCCCCCAGAGAGGACCCTGAGGACCAGGCTGGAGGAACGAGCAGGTGAGGAAGGAGTCAGGGTGGGCGTCTTGCCCCCTGAACACCCAGTTCTCCGCAGGTGGATGAGGAGGTGGTGAAGTGCCCGAAGGCCGTATCCAGCCTGGCCTTCGCCCTGGCCTTCCTGCAGCGCATGGACATGAAGCCGTTGGTGGTCTTGGGGCTGCCTGCTCCCACGGCGCCCTCGGGCTGTCTTTCCTTCTGGGAAGCCAAGGCACAGCTCGCCCAGAGATGCAAGGTGCTGGTGGACGCCCTGCGGCACAATGCGGCAGCTGCCGTGCCCTTTTTTTGCGGGGGGGGC
>NW_011491618.1:2458605-2474456 GCF_000754665.1 Bison bison bison | reverse complement strand
GGTGCGGGGGCACGCCCTGCGGCACAGTGCGGCCGCTGCCGTGCCTTTTTTTGGCGGCGGGTCTGTGCTGAGCGCTGCTGAGCCAGCCCCTCACGCCAGGTGAGTGCCGACCCTGCCTGTCCCGGCGTCCTCGGATCACGCCACTCCGCCTGCGCAGCCCCAGCCCCGCAGGGCCCGGAGGCGATCTCCTTGAGCCCCGCGTCTGGCCCACAGCTATGGTGGCATCGTCTCCGTGGAGACCGATCTGCTCCAGTGGTGCCTGGAGTCCGGAAGCATCCCCATCCTGTGTCCCATTGGGGAGACCGCCGCGCGCCGCTCGGTGCTCCTGGACTCGCTGGAGGTGACCGCGTCTCTGGCTAAGGCGCTGCGGCCCACCAAAATCATCTTCCTCAACACCACAGGCGGCCTGCACGACGGCAGTCACAAGGTGTGTCTCTTCCTTTCGGGTTCCAGTCCCCGTGCCTCCGCACCTCCGCTGAGCATCTCTTTTGCGGCCCCTGCACGCCTCCCTTATGGGTCGCAGAGTCAGTCTCTTCGAAGCCGCAAGGGTCGGGAATGGAGTGTCAGGGAGGGATTCAGCCTACGGTGTTTAGATCTGAGCTCTCCCTGGTGGAGGACTCCGGGAAGAAGTAAGGGAAAAGGGGTTAAGTGAGGAGAGGTCCGTAGGGCGGGGACGCAGTCCTGGTGCGGCTGCAGGTCGGAGGCTCACCCCCTAGTCCGGGACACAGGTCCTGAGTAACGTCAATCTGCCCGCTGACCTGGACCTGGTGACCAATGCCGACTGGGTGAGCACTAAAGAACGCCAGCGGATTCGGCTCATCGTGGACTTACTCAGTCGCCTGCCCCATCACTCCTCCGCCGTCATCACCGCTGCCAGCATGTTGCTCACGGAGCTCTTCAGCAACAGGGGTGAGGGCGAGGGCAGGGGCGCGCCGGAGTTTGGGGGGGCGGGGGCAGGAGAAGCCACAGAAAAGGCTTCCTGCCCTTGCCAAACCTGGGGGAGGTTTGCAAGGAGGTGGACCGGCCTGGGCTGGAACTTGGGTGCAACTAGGCAGGTGGGCGGGACTTGGCTGTATGGGAGGAACCACAGACCCAGGGGACCCAAGTGGAATGGGTAGCTCAGTTGGTAAATAATCCGCCTGCAAGGCAGGAAACCCCGGTTCGATTCCTGGATCGGGAAGATACCCTGCACAAGGGATAGGCTACCCACTCCAATATTCTCGGGCTTCTCTGGTGGCTCAGATGGTAAAGAATCCGTCTGCAATGCGGGAGATCTGGGTTCGGAAGATCCCCTGGAGAGGGCATGGCAACCCATTCCAGTATTCTTGCCAGGAGAATCCCAATGGACAGAGGAGCCTGG
Source organism: Bison bison bison (assembly GCF_000754665.1). Classification (NCBI taxonomy): domain Eukaryota; kingdom Metazoa; phylum Chordata; class Mammalia; order Artiodactyla; family Bovidae; genus Bison; species Bison bison. Next base: position 2,473,096 of record NW_011491618.1, on the reverse strand, counting down.
CGGGCTACCTCCAAGGGGTCACAAAGAGTCCGACACGACTAAGCGACTAAGTACACACACAGCAGAGGAGAGGTGGGCGGGGCCAGGAGCCGGGTGGGCAGGGATGGGCGGGACTAGGGGAAGTAAGTGGAACCACAGGTGAGGGGGGAACTCCAGGGACGAACTGCCTAGGAAAAGCATCTCCCTGAGTGAAAAACACAGACAAGTCTATGCAGACCATAGGAAGCATCTCATTGTGGAGAGCTCCCAAAGAAGGTAATTGTCCCACCAGCCACCTTCCTGTCTGGAACCTCCACCAGGCTGCGCAAACGTAGGAGTGGAGGGGACCTGGATCTCGGGCTGAACGAACTGCTCCTCCTTCATCCCACCCCCAGGTTCGGGGACGCTGTTCAAGACCTGCGAGCGGACGCTGCGAGTGCGCTGCCTGGACAGCCTGGACCAGGGCCGCCTCGTGAACCTGGTCAACGCCAGCTTCGGCAAAAAGCTCCGGGACGACTACTTGGCCTCGTTGCGCCCGAGGCTGCACTCTGTCTACTTCTCTGAGGGGTGAGCCTGAGGACCCAGAGGGCAGGGGCCACGGGACAAGCCGGAGAGCTTTGGGTCAAGAAGAGGTCCCAGCCTGCCTCTCCCCCGCTGCGCCAGGTACAACGCGGCCGCCATTCTGACCACGGAGCCGGTACTGGGGGGGACCCCGTATCTAGACAAGTTTGTGGTGAGCTCCAGCCGCAAGGGCCAAGGCTCCGGCCAGATGCTGTGGGAGTGCCTGCGGCGGGACCTGAAGACACTTTTCTGGCGCTCCCGGGTCACCAACCCCATCAATCCCTGGTAGGTTCTGCCCTTCCTGGCTCCCCTCTCCAGCTCTCACCAGCCATGCCGGGGATCCACCAGCCTGGAAGGCTGGGCTTCCCCTCCTTTCATTAGCCACCCTTCCCCCATGAGAGATGGCCCGCACATCAGTGTGGCCCCACATTCCCCAGGGAGCAGACCACACATGGAGCCTGAGATTTCTCTAGAGGCAGAGCACACTTAACTCTGCTTTGTCCTGTTAAGGTAGATGCCTTGAAGACAGTCTGCACCGGGCACACAGCCTGCCTCTCCCAGGGTCTGGAGAAATTCAGCCTCTTACCATTTTAGTCCAGGCCCAGCTGCCAAGCTCTGACCCCAGAGCTCTGACCCCATTGCATCTCCAGTGGGACACCCCCTCCTCTCTTTCCTTCTGCAGCTATCTATCCCCTCATTCCCCTACTACTCTGCTCTGTGGGCACCAAGAACAGAACAAGAACCCTTCCCCAGGCTGCACAGCCAAGGCAGTGTGGAGAGAGGAAAAGGCAGCCTCACTCTAACCCTCCTAGCTGTGTGACTCTGGCTAGTTAGCTAACTTCTCTGAGCCTTAGCTGCTCCTCTGTGAAAATAGCATAACACCAGGCTATTGGCTGGTGCTATGAGAATAAAATCAGATTACAAACCTCAGGTTCTAGCAGAGTGTACAGCACATACAAGCATACCCCAGAGATATTACCAGTTTGGTTCCAGACCTCCACTATAAAGTGAATATTGCAATGAAGCAAACCACATGAATTTTTTGGTTTCCTGGTATGTATGAATGTTTACACTATATTGTAGCCTGTTAAGTGTGAAATAGCATTATATCTAAAAAAACAATGTACATACCTCAAATTTAAAATAGTTTTATTACTAAAAACTGCTAACCATCACTTGAGCCTTCAGTGAGCAGTCTTTTTGCTGGTGGAGGGTTTGAAATATTTCAAGAATTACCAAAATGCAACAAAGAGACATGAAGTGAGAAAACGTCTGTTGGAAAAATGACACTGCTAAGACTTGCTCCACACAGGGTTTCTGAAAACCTTGAATTTGTAAAAAACACAGTACCTGCAAAGCACAATGTGCTAAGTTGCTTTAGTCGTGTCTGACTGTTTGTAACCCTATGGACGGTAGCCTGCCAGGCTCCTCTGTCCTTAGGATTCTCCAGGCAAGAGTACTGGAGTGGGCTGCCATACCCTCCTCCAGGGTATCCTCCATACCCAGGGATTGAACCCAGGTCTCTTATGTCTCCTGCACTTGCAGGCGGGTTCTTTACCACTAGCGCCACCTTAGTGAAACACAAAATGTGGTGTGCCAGTAGTAGGTTCTCAATAAATGAACCAGTGAGTAGTGAGCCCTGCTGCTGCTGCTAAGTCACTTCAGTTGTGTCCGACTCTGTGCAACCCCATAGACGGCAGCCCACCAGGCTCCCCCGTCCCTGGGATTCTCAAGGCAATTACACTGGAGTGGGTTGCCATTTCCTTCTCCAGTGCATGAAAGTGAAAAGTGAAAGTGAAGTCACTCAGTCGTGTCCGACCCTCAGCGACCCCATGGACTCCAGCCTTCCAGGCTCCTCCATCCATGGGATTTTCCAAGCAAGAATACTGGAGTGGGGTGCCATTGCCTTCTCCGGTAGTGAGCCCTGGCCTTGCCTAAAACCTATCTCCCACCCCCACCAGGTACTTCAAACACAGTGATGGCAGCTTCTCCAACAAGCAGTGGATCTTCTTCTGGTTTGGTCTGGCCGATATCCGGGACTCTTATGAGCTGGTCAACCATGCCAAGGGGATACCGGACTCCTTTTGCAAGCCAGCTTCTGACCCAGGCAGCTGACCCTCTCTACCAGCCCTTCAGGCCCTGGGACAGCCAGTGTGGACTAAAGGCCGTGCCTGCTGGAGGAGACCCAAGGCAGCCACAGGCCGGACCAGACATGCTGGCTGAGTGAACTGCAGAGGAAGCAGCAGCTGTTACTCTACCCTGCCCAGAGAAGGGTACCCAAGGGAGGACAAGCACAGGAAGGAAAAGGGCCTGCCCAAGACCCCCTACTTGCTCCAAAGCCACAACCAGATGGCTCTGAATTTTCAGTCTAGGAATTTGGAGGGAGGAGGGCTTGCCTTTAAGGGCTCTACTCAAGGCTGAGGGTGGGCCAGTGTCTTTGACCACTGTGCTGTTTTGAGGCTTCCTTGCCCAAAATATCACCCACATCTGCCTTATATTCCACCATTCATTTTAATTCCTTCAGGTCTTAAAACATCTCAGGAGGCCTTGATTAAAATGCAAGTACTTGTCTGAAAGTCAGCTCACACTTGAAATTAGCACTGACCCTCTGGGAGCAACATCTTGCGGGCTGGGGAACCAGGGGTCTCCTAGAGGAAGAGAAGAGCTAAACGAGGCCCAGGCCCCGAGATGAATGCTGCCACCACCTCCCTCAGCCAACTGTCAGCAGCCCACTGAGGGGCTACCCTACCCCTCAGTTAGGAAACACCTTCTGTTCCACAAACCGGACTGACAGCAGCCCCACCTCCCTTGCTAGGCAGGGCTCAGAGCCAAGCCCAGACTGGGAGGTCTTCCCCTTGGCCCCCCTGGAGGTTGTGTCTCCATCTTTGCAGGAGTGGGACATCTCAGACAGGCCAAAGTCCAAAGCCTGAGGTTGCATTTGGCATTTCTGACCCCTACGATGTGCCAGGCTCCACAATGGCTGCTGAGGCTACTTTCTGTCAGGAGGTGTGTGGATGTGTAAGGAGGGGACCAGGGGCTGTTGAGAGACCAACTCCCCTAGAGCAGCCTGTCTTCCCTGAAGAGAGGGGTGGCGTCGAGCACACAGCTGGGTGTGGGCTTTAGACAGACTGGGCCTGGAATCCAGATCTGTGGTTTCAGGCTAGTAGCTCAACCTCTGAGCCTCCATCTCCTCATCTGTGAAATGAAAATTCCTTGGCCTCAGAGTGGACCCTTAATCAGTCCTCTCCTTCTAGTTGCCCTCGCCAAAGATTTCTCTCAAAAGAGCTGGCACCAAATGGGGAGGAAAAGACAAGCCATGAGAGGAAGTGAGTGAAAGGTCAAAGCGTGTACTGTAGGGAGCATTTGCAGACTTGAAAAGAGAGCCCAAGGACAGTGGGGATTCTCAGGACAGGGGCAAGGTCATGGGTGGGTCAAGGTGGGCCTTACCCGGGTATGGGCTTTCAAGAAACCCAAGATCAATCCCAGCCAATAGCAAAGTGCCCCGTGGGGAGAACAGAGAAGCAAAGCCAAACGTCTATATAAAATGTTTAATTTTGGAGGACTGTGTGGTCTGGTGTTTGGGAGGGCATTCACCCACAACAGGCCAACCACGGAGCTGGAAACAGAAGGCCAGAGGCAGGAAGCTGGCCACTGCCTGCCCCACCCCTGCACACTCCAGAGTAGACTGGGGCCTGCTCTGCCCTAGAGGTGGGTGACAGCTAGTGCTGTGTCTGCTCCTGGCACACCCTGAGAGCCCACGACTTGCGTAGTGCCCAGCCCCTCTACTCCACCTGGGCCTGATCCATGTGTCAATACACACACTCGGTTTCAGTCTCAGAAAAGCACTGCAGAGCCTAGCTGCATCTGCCAGGCTCAAAGAAGGATCTTTCACACTGGCTCACTTCCAGTTCCTGGTCTTCCTCCCTGTCTCCCACTCTCAGTGTCCCCCACCCTCAACCCCTGCCCCCATAGCCCTGCCTTACTCCATTTCCTGGGACAGGAGACCCAGGAGAACAGGTGGCCTCAGCTCTCCTCAGAACAAACAGGAAAAATAAACCCGTAGGGCAGAGTCATCAGGGCTCCCACCCCACCAAGGCCTGAGCCCAGGAACTGGGGAAGAGACCTGCCTCTTGCCAACATACACACACACACATGCACATAACGCAAAGGATCAAACAGACCAAAATGCATAAATAAACATAACTGGGCCAGCAAGGAGGAACAGAGGGTGGCCTTTAGTGGCTCCCTGCACCCATTCTCAGACTCGTGCTGCGCAACTCAGCCGTCAGTGGCCAGGATGACGGCGGCCCCGAAGATGCCCACACTCTCTCCAAGGAGCTTCATCTGGTTCCAGAACTCAACGCGTCGCGTGTTGTGCCAGTAGGCCACATTGCCATCAATGAGCAGCATGACCGGGGGCAGCAGGACAGCCAAGATCTGGGCAGCCAGGGTCACGTAGTAGCCCGACAGGAAGGCCAGGGCCAGGACGCCATAGAGCACGAAGAAGAGCTGGACCATCAGCTCCCCGCCCGGGAGATGGTTCAGATACGCCAGCCGGTCCTCCTTGCTGTGCTGCAGTGAGTAGGCCTAGAGACACACCATCCTCTGAGGCTCTGAATAGGCTGAGAAGCCTATTCTGGGAAGGCCACCCCTGAGATGCAAGCCAGCCCCTACCAGGTGGGCTTTCGACTCCCCTCTCAGACTTGGGACTTTCTGAAAATAAGACCTGTGTCTCCCATCAGACAAGGGAGCTCCGTGAGGCCAGGGTCTCTGTCTATCCTGACCCTGGGAGCTCAGAAGGAAAGAGGGTCCACAGTCAGGCTGGGGCTCTCACCTCTGAATACAGAGCTCTTCACATGGGAGATGGTGCTCTGTATCTAAGATGAAGCTAAGTGACTTGAGGCCCGTTGACATTCCCTTCCACACTGGTCCCACTCCCAGCACCAGGGAGGATATAACCGGCTCCCCCAGGCAGCCCCATCAGCTCTAAGTGGCAAAGCCCCAGGTGGGACCTGAACTCTACCAAACCTCTCCTTTGTCCCCTCTCTCAGTCCTCTGGGGGGTGAAGCCATGAGAGGCCCAGTCCCTCTTGTCCTCCTGGCTCTCAGGCTTGGGACTGAATGGTCAATTCACCCTCTTCTCTCCCTGGTGCAATAATGTTGGAAGAAGGGACTCTCAGCCAGGTCTCAGGCACTTGAAAGGCTCCCAAGGCCCAGAAGCTGGAGAGGGCAACTGCTGGGAGTCAAGCCCTCAGGAACTACATGCAAGCCTCGTTCTGTCCACCTCCCTGGGTTCTGCCAGGCACCAGGCATCGGTTCACAGCTCACTCCCAGTGAAGCACCTCCAGTTGACAATCCCCCAACCTACCACACAGACGAGGTAGACGCCCAGGAAGACCTGGCCGGTGGACTGGAGGGAACGGCTGCGAGGTTTCCGGCGGTACAGCTCCCCAGCACCGCTGGCCAGCACAAGAAAGCCACCAATGATGGCAACTGTGCGTGAGTACATACGGACCTAGGCCAAGGCGAGGGGACCCCAATCAGAAACTGAAGCCATTGCACTTCTCCTGGCTGCCCGGAGTGCAGAACTGCCCATCTCTACACATCCCGGTTCATTTGATGAACCCGCTTTACCATTACCACGAGCAGGTAGAGCAGAGAAAGATAATTTTTTTTATCAGAAGTGGAAATTGAGGCCCAGAGGGGTTAATAAACTTGTCCAAGGTCCTACAGAAAGTGGCAGAACCCAGATACCAAGCGTTGCCCCTCTCCCCATCCCCAGGTCTGCACATTCAAAGTTCAATATTCTTTCTGCCATAGGGTATACTTTGTTCCCCAAACTAACCAATGATCTCACTGTCCAGTAGCTATTCTCACACCTGCCTCCCCTAATTGACTGCCAGTCCATTCCTTGCGGGTAATGCCTTGGTCCAGGCTTATCTCCAAGCCTGTAGTACCTGGTACAGGTCCTGGAATCTACAGGATTAAATGCTGCCCTCGGATTAGATAAATTTCATAAAATCTGATAGGTGGACTAGGTTCTCTCTAAGGTTCCTTTCTCCCTGGCTCTGATAACTAAACTAATGGTGTAGAGTTCTGGGAACCAGGTGACCTGGTTTCTGGTCCCACCTGTAATGCTAACTGTGGTGTAATTTTGGGAAAGTCTGTTTCCCATCTCTGAACCTCAATTTCTGCACCCTGAGGGGGAGGTTTGCTGGTCTCCAAGGTCCTTCCATTCTTGTCGTCTGTAATAACCGCCACAAATCAAGGGGGTTCAACCTTCCCAGGCTTCGCACTGTGCTCCTGGCTAGTTTGTCCAGCCGTCCCAGGCACCGGCTCCCCCGGCACTACAGCCAAGTCCCACCTAGGGGCGAGGTGCTCACCTTCAGCCAGTCCCCGTAGTGGACGTAGCCCCCGACGTAGGCGGCATAGGTGCTAATGGCAAGCTGGAGTGCGGCCCCCAGCGCGAACCAGCGCCGCTTCACTCCAAAGGACATGAAGCTAGCGCACAGCACGGCCGCCCCCATGTCGAAGTACAGGTAGGGTACTGGGATGTCGGGCTTCCTGCGAGTAGGGAAGGGGGAAGGAACGAGGACAGAGTTGAAGCACAGGATGAAGCGGGAAGAAGAGTCTTGAGACTCCTCGGGTTCCCGCAAGCTCCATTGCTTCTGCAAACCTGAGCCCCCTCTCATGGCTAGAACCCCCGCACTAAGCTCGATGCCCACCATACTCCAGACCAGAGTCCCTAACAAGTCCGAGGTCCCAGTTCCTCCCAGTCCAAGGGTCCCAACTTCTAGGCCACAACTTCTTCCCCACCTCACCGCACCCCCATTCCTGGGACGGGCCGGACCGCCCCCACCACATTCGGCGACCGCACGGACCCGCTCACCGGCGCGCCTCGGCCCTCTCAGCATACAGCATGAGCTGGCTGAAGCAGCCCCAGAAGGGGCAGCGTGTGAGCAACACAGAACCCAACTGCATGATCAGCTGCAACATCCACCGTCGCGAACCCGTCTTCGACGCCATCTTGAGAAAGGGCAGTCCGCCACAGCCTCACCCGGCGGCCAGGGAGGCCGGCGCGAGGATGCGACGCACAACTTCCGGGTTTCGCGGGGGTTTTTCTTTCCTCCCCGCTTCCGTCGGGAAACAAAGCTCTCACTCTCTAGTTCTGGACTGAAGAAAGTATCGTAGCTGCAGGGTTCCGTTATTCTTTCTGCCCAGGGAGGCTCAGGAGTCCTTATAGGTGCAAAATTGAAAACTAGAGTAGAGGAAGGAACAGTAAGCGAACTAGCCTTTGAATACAGCTGAACCTGGGCTCCAATTCTAACGCAACTCTGTGACTTTCAATGTATCTCCTATACTTCCCAAGATTCATCTGGGAAACTGGAATGACATCGACGTCACAGGGTTGTGAAGTTTAAATGTTGACAGTGTTGGTCCTAGCACATAGTAGGGCTTCAGTGAATGGTGTACACAACACACACACACACACACAGAGGAAATCACACACACGAAATCCCTCTGCTTCTGTTTTAACTTTAGAGTAAGAGGGTCTCCTCAGAGCCACTTGTAGAGAACTTTGGTCTTGGTTTGCCTTTCTTCTGTCCCCCGAGAGAAGAAAGACCTGACGAGGACATACGGGTCATCTCAAGCAGTCCGTTCCTCCAGCTCTAGCGCTCCAACTCTAGCCCAATCTACCATTTTTTGTCAGTTTAGCTGCATCAGGCTTCGGACTGGTCTCCCCCTTTGGCCTTGTTTGTTCTCAGATCCTCTATTTTGTTCTCATAACCATCAGGCACCTCTCCCTTGACTCACTTAGTACATTGCTGCCTGCCAAGTCGCTTCAGTTGTGTCCGACTCTGTGCGATCCCATGGACTGCAGCCTACCAGGCTTCTCTGTCTATGGGATTCTCCAGGCAAGAACACTGGAGTGGGTTGCCATTTCCTTCTCCAATGCATGAAAGTGGAAAGTGAAAGTGAAGTCACTCAGTCGTGTCTGACTCTTAGCGACCCCATGGACTGCAGCCCACCAGGCTCCTCCATCCATGGGATTTTCCAGGCAACAGTACTGGAGTGGGGTGCCATTGCCTTCTCCCACTTAGTACATTAGCAATTGTATATTTGTGATTTGTCTATTGATGACTAGATTAACACTAGATTGTGAGCTCCATGAGGTCAAGGACAATGTCTGGTTTCTGCCTATTATATCGACAGGGCCAGGTAGATGGGATGCATTCAGGAAATGTGTGCCAAATAGATAAGTAAATGAACAAAACGTGTTGCCACTATGTCATGTCTCAGTAACTGTTTGTTGAACAAATGAGCAAAAGTTTGAGGCACTCTGGGATTGTCACCACACGGCCACCCCCACCTATCTTCCTGCACCCCCTCTACCACCCTGCAACATACAAATTCATCTTCTAATATTGAAGACTCTGTAAGCATTTTTGTAAGGTCCTTTAATTCAGGAGGTGTGTTTCTTCCCTGGGGAAGGGAGAGGGAGCTTATGTTAAAGTAGCATTTCTGAAGACAGGAATTTAAAATTCCCAATCAGCCAGTGAAAGCTGGACAACAAAACACTTTTCATATCTATTTTTTTTTTTTACAAAGTCACTATGATTAAAGTCTAGGTGTATCAGAAAGAATGTGAGAAAGGGACATATCCAGGTAAAAAACTAGGGAATAAGATTGTGTGACTGCTGGGGTGGGGAGTTGAGGGTGAGGGTGGGAAAACTTCAGTCAAAGGGAATGAGAAAAATAATGGGTTAAAGGTTATTTTGCCTACCCTTCCTACCCCCTACCACCACATGAGACAAGTTTTTACCAAAACACAGGCACACGTGTGCGCGCGCGCACACACACACACACACACACAATACAGGCACATACTACAGTATCAACTTTCCAACTGTTTTTCTTTTTCCAATCTCCTCAGCTATCCCCGATTCAAATGAGACAAAATGCACAGCCATCAGGAAGGAGCAAAGTGCTGAGAACTGGGATCAGTGTATGTCCACAAAATAGTTCTAGAAGCCTGCCTGGCTTGTGCCCATGGGAACAACACCGTTACCCACCCTACCTCCATCATAACTTTAGCAACCAGCTTCTGATCAAGTCCCCAGCAGCAGAGGCCAGGAACATGTGTGAGCAAGAGAAAGGGGACAAAGATGAATGCTTTCCTTATAGGGCTTCCCTGGTGGCTCTCAGATGGTTAGGAATCTGCCTGCAATGTAGGAGGCCTGGGTTCGATCCCTGGGTCAGGAAGATCCCCTGGAGAAAGGAATGGCAACCCACTCCTGTATTCTTGCCTGGAGCATTCCATGGATAGAGGAGCCTAGTGGGCTACAGTCCATGGGGTTGCAAAGAGTCGGACACGACTGAGCAACTTTGACTGTACCCGTCCCACCCCAGTTCCCTCTGGTCTTTCTACCTTTTAGTTCCCTCTTTCCCAAAGAGGTGTTGAGGACTAGGGGCCAGACTGCTCTTCCCAGGGCTGGGAAAGATGAGAGCATTATGCTAGATCAGAGGGAAATAGGTGAGGGAGGGGTGGTCGGTCCTAGGCCCTGAGAGTTGAACACAGCCATTTCTCCCCTCCCACTACTCCACCCTGCCTGGGCAGACAATGGAGCCCCAAAGACCTCTAAGGACCATCCCTTTTCCTTTATCACAGCTCCATCTTCTCTCCCTCCCCCAGCTGCCTCTTGAGGGCTCCCCTGCTCTCTGGTTCCCCCAGGGCCTCGCCTGCACTTGCACTCAACCATAACCACGGTCACAGCCACAGTGACCAGCCCAGCTGGGAATCCACACTGCTCAGCACCACCCCACCAGCTGCCCAGGCTACAAGTCAAGTAACCCAGGCTGGCTACACACAAGTGCCATCAGGTCATCCAAGTTCCTAACGGCCTGTTGCAGGCCAGTCACATACCCAGGGGTTTGAGGCAGCAGCAGCATCATGCCTGCTATCCAGATGCCCGTCATATTTTGAACTTGAGATGCTGCAGTCGGTTGCCTACAATAGAGACGAGGCCCAGTGCTCACGGGGGTACAAAGGTCTCGGCCTCCAGCTGACTAATGTCAGTCCCAGCCAGGGAGCACTTCCAGGCTGGCATGGGGGCCAGGGCTGCACCCCTGACTTGCTGTGCTGGTTCCCAGCCAGCTCTGCCAGCACAGGTGGAAGAGGCTCCCAACCCCAGCGGTGCCCAGCTCAGCTGGGTTGTGGCTCAAGTCTGGCTGCCCCAGGTTCCCAGGCTCCACAGGCTGCAGGGGTCCAGGCTTGCAAGCAGGTTGTAAGAGGTCTAGACAGAGTAGAGAGCACGGGGTGATGGAAAAGTCGGGGCGCAGGGAGGCCAGCTGGTGTGGCTGAGATACAGCTGCTCCAGAACACCTAGGCCCCCCAGAGCTCCACCAGCCAAGTCCCACAGGATACTGGGAGACAGCAGCAGCACCCGCAGTCCACACAGGCCCTGGAAGGAGCCACCTGCTGAGTGGCCGAGACCACTGTGGCTCAGCTCTGACAGCCAAACTATCAGGGAACCTGGAAAGGGTCTAAGCAGGTGGAGGCCTCCCCAGCCCACACAATGCCCAAAGCTGGGCAGTTTCATGGTGCTGGCCACCTGCCGCCAGACCCTAAGCAAAGCTGATGCCCCACTGTGGCCGTGGCCACACCTGCTCCACCCTTGCCCCATGATGAGATGGAGTGAGGATGGCACCAGACAGTCATGGATGCTGAGAGCTTGTGTTACTCTCCTCCATCCAAGATATTGGGAAGCGTGGTGATGCTAGGAGAGAAAAATAAATGCAGACACGACTCAGGACCTCACCATATGCCAGGTCCCCAATGTGGTCTCAAGGACACCTTCCCTCCATCTCTCAAGATCTTACCTGCTTACCTAGCAGTTAACAGCTAGGAAAATAGCCAAAGCTATTTCAGCCTGAGATCCCAGCCTCCTGACCCTCCCATCCCCAGCCACCCCTCATCCTGTTATTCCTACTAGGATGAAAGGCAATCAGGGAAGATCACCCTTTTAAATTCTCTAGACCGTTTTTACTCCCACTCCACACTCCACCTCACTTATTTCCCACACGATCACAGAAACTCCCCCTCCTCCTGCAAAGAGCTTCAACTAGATCTTGGCCTAATCTGACCACCGAGGTCAAGACCTCCAGCAGAACCCGTGTACTCAACCTCTATTCCTGGCACTATACTTGCAGAGTGCAGCAGCAGCAGCAGCTCAGGAATGGAAGAGGAATCTCAGCTCTAGTTACCTGCCTGCCTGCCTCCTGCCAAGCCCCACCACCCAAAGCAGGAGCAATCAGCTCTCAGGAAGCCATCATGAGGGTGGGGATAGGGGACAGGTTGAGGACATCTCCAAGCCCTTTTGGCCTTCTATCCAGGGGAGCAGGACCCTGCCCTGCTTTTCTAAGAGCAGGTGTTCCCCTTTCCACCTCCTTCTCTCTTCTGGAGCCCCAGCCCTCCTCTATTTCTTATCAACCATGACAACTAGGAGAAGCCTTGGATCCCTCCCTCAAGTCATAAAGCAGACAGGTGTCTCTTTTTTTCATTCCTACTTCCTGCCTAAGACAACTGGACACAAAGGAGGGGAATGTTCTCTCTTGTTCTCACTAGGCCAAAGGTCAAAGTACTCCTCTCTGGCCCTCAAGGAGTGCCCAGCCTTTCCTTCTGAAACAGGGGCCTGAGTCCAGGGTACCCAGTGCTTCTGCCTTGCCCTGGGAGGCCAAACATTTACTTTCTCTCTAGGTTCCTGAATGTGCTCAGGAGCTCTACCCAGCAAACTTTAAGAGAATAACGGCCATATGGAAGAAATGGTTACCAAGAGCCAAACTTCATTAGAGGCTTCATTTAATCCTCAACTGAGACACTCATTTCATAGATGAGGGAACTGATGCTTGGCAAGTTTAGGTAAGTTGCCAAGTCATACTGCTCATTAGTGGCAGAGATGAAATCTGACATGACTCAGGCCTGTCTGAATCCAGGCCAGCACCTAACCACTAAGCTACAGTGACCCAAAGAGTGGGCCATCATCCCTTGTGCCGTCCAAACACCCCCCCTAAGATGTCAAGGTCACAGGTGAATAGTACATATGATGCCCAGAATGGTAAGGGCAGCTGAGCCACCACCACCAACCTAGGATATTACTCTCAGCTTGTGGTTGATTAGACTTAAGCCCCTTTGATTTAATTCAAGTGATCTTGTTTGAGCAAATTATACCAGAAAAACTTCATTATCAATAATCTTTGAGAAAACATTACAAACAGAAGGTTGACAGAGACTAGAACGGAACACAAGTATCAATTTTTAAGTCAGTTGAGTTAACAAAATTCAGAGGGCTCATGAAAGTCTCACCAGTTACCTAAACATGATGGCCACTAGGTGCCCACATGAGTCCACTATGCTATGCTATGCTATGCTAAGTCGCTTCAGTCGTGTCCGACTCTGTGCGACCCCAGAGACGGCAGCCACCAGGCTCCCCTGTCCCTGGGATTCTCCAGGCAAGAACACTGGAGTGGGTTGCCATTTCCTTCTCCAATGCATGAAAGTGAAAAGTGAAAGCGAAGTCACTCAGTCGTGTCTGACTCTTAGCGACCCCATGGACTGCAGCCTACCAGGCTCCTCCATCCATGGGATTTTCCAAGCAAAAGTACTGGAGTGGGGTGCCATTGCCTTCTCCGCATGAGTCCACTAAAAACAAGTTATACCCAAACAACTTTATTTCCCTTTTTGATAGAGTTGTCAGATGGCTATCACAAACATCTGGATCCTATTAAAGTCTCTTATACTATCCCTTTGCTGCTGCTGCTAAGTTGCTTCAGTCGTGTCCAACTCTGTGCAACCCCATAAACGGCAGCCCACCAGGCTCCCCCGTCCCTGGGATTCTCCAAGCAAGAACCCTGGAGTGGGTTGCCATTTCCTTCTCCAATGCATGAAAGTGAAAAATGAAAGTGAAGTCCCTGTCATGTCTCTTTGTGACCCCATGGACTATAGCCCGCCAGGCTCCTCTGCCCATGGGATTTTCCAGCAAGAGTACTGGAGTGGGGTGCCATTGCCTTCTCCTATACTACCCCTTTCAGTTCAGTCGCTCAGTCGTGTCCGACTCTGCAACCCCATGAATCGCAGCACGCCAGGCCTCCCTGTCCATCACCAACTCCTGGAGTTCACCCAGACTCACATTCATTGAGTCAGTGATCCCATCCAGCCATCTCACCCTTCTCCTCCTGCCCCCAATCCCTCCCAGCATCAGAGTCTTTTCCAATGAGTCAGCTCTTCGCATGAGGTGGCCAAAGTACTGGAGTTTCAGCTTTAGCATCATTCCTTCCAAAGAAATCCCAGGACTGATCTCCTTCAGAATGGACTGGTTGGATCTCCTTGCAGTCCAAGGGACTCTCAAGAGTCTTCTCCAACACCACAGTTCAAAAGCATCAATTCTTTGGCGCTCAGCTTTCTTCACAGTCCAACTCTCACATCCATACATGACCACAGGAAAAACCATAGCCTTGACTAGACGGACCTTTGTTGACAAAGTAATCTCTCTGTTTTTTAATATGCTGTCTAGGTTGGTCATAACTTTTCTTCCAAGGACTGTCTTTTAATTTCATGGCTCGAGTCACCATCTGCAGTGATTTTGGAGCCCAGAAAAATAAAGTCTGACACTGTTTCCACTGTTTCCCCATCTATTTCCCATGAAGTGGTGGGACCGGATGCCATGATCTTCGTTTTCTGAATGTTGAGCTTTAAGCCAACTTTTTCACTCTCCACTTTCACTTTCATCAAGGGGCTTTTGAGTTCCTCTTCACTTTCTGCCATAAGGGTGGTATCTGCATATCTGACGTTATTGATATTTCTCCCGGCAATCTTGATTCCAGCTTGTGCTTCTTCCAGCCCAGCGTTTCTCATGATGTACTCTGCATATGTTAAATAAGCAGGGTGACAATAT
>NW_011491618.1:2458145-2458505 GCF_000754665.1 Bison bison bison | reverse complement strand
CAGCCTTCTTCACAGTCCAACTCTCACATCCATACACGACCACTGGAAAAACCATAGCCTTGACTAGACGGACCTTTGTTGGCAAAGTAATATCTCTGCTTTTTAATATGCTGTCTAGGTTGGTCATAACTTTTCTTCCAAGGACTGTCTTTTAATTTCATGGCTCGAGTCACCATCTGCAGTGATTTTGGAGCCCAGAAAAATAAAGTCTGACACTGTTTCCACTGTTTCCCCATCTATTTCCCATGAAGTGGTGGGACCGGATGCCATGATCTTCGTTTTCTGAATGTTGAGCTTTAAGCCAACTTTTTCACTCTCCACTTTCACTTTCATCAAGGGGCTTTTGAGTTCCTCTTCACT
>NW_011491618.1:2432195-2458045 GCF_000754665.1 Bison bison bison | reverse complement strand
TCTCCCGGCAATCTTGATTCCAGCTTGTGCTTCTTCCAGCCCAGCGTTTCTCATGATGTACTCTGCATATGTTAAATAAGCAGGGTGACAATATACAGCCTTGATGTATTCCTTTTCCTATTTGGAACCAGTCTGTTGTTCCATGTCCAGTTCTAACTGTTGCTTCCTGACCTGCATACAGATTTCTCAAGAGGCAGGTCAGGTGATCTGGTATTAACCCATCTCTTTCAGAATTTTCCGCAGTTTATTGTGATCCACACAGTCAAAGGCTTTGGCATAGTCAATAAAGCAGAAATAGATGTTTTTCTGGAACTCTCTTGCTTTTTCCATGATCCAGCGGATATTGGCAATTTGATTTCTGGTTCCTCTGCCTTTTCTAAAACCAGCTTGAACATCTGGAAGTTCATGGTTCACATATTGATGAAACCTGGCTTGGAGAATTTTGAGCATTACTTTACTAGCGTGTGAGATGAGTGCAATTGTGCGGTATGAAAACAAAGTTTATATAAACTGGAACACAAAACTGGGATAGATAAGTTGTACACCAGATTGTAGCACCAAGATTTTTTAAAAGTTCTTAGAAGAGGCTGGAATAGTTGGCTTAAAAAGACTACTGCACTGGAGAAAACAAGACAGCTCCCAGTCATATCTGCCTGCTTGGCTGCTTCAGTGCCCCTCACTCACGGGAATGGAGAGCAAGGATCAGAGCGCAGGAGACAGGAGCTCTTGCCTCGGTTCTAGAGCCACTGCAGGGAGGACAAAAGGGCGTGGTACAGCTAGTACATGTT
This sequence comes from Bison bison bison, assembly GCF_000754665.1. Taxonomy (NCBI): domain Eukaryota; kingdom Metazoa; phylum Chordata; class Mammalia; order Artiodactyla; family Bovidae; genus Bison; species Bison bison. Next base: position 2,457,257 of record NW_011491618.1, on the reverse strand, counting down.
GCTTCTCAAAGTAATGAGCTCCCCACCAATGAAGGTGTTCAAGTAGGGGCAGCCAGGCAAGGATGCTGTAAGTGAGGATATTTAAACAGTGAGGCAGTTTAAATATCCACAGAAGCTCCAAGATCGTGGTCATTTCTAAGTGCTAGGACACCTGTGCCGAGCTTCATATACACACATGGGCCACTCCTACAACTAGAAGCATGCTGTCTGCAGTTCACATAGTGCCTTCTGGAGTTACATGGCTGCATACCCTTCCCATAGCCAGTGCATGCGACTGACAGCAAGACACTTTCATAAAGGCTAATCTGAACTAGAACTGAACTGTATTTGACACCAGCCATGCACCTGGCTTCCCTTGTAGCTCAGACAGTAAAGAGTCTGCCTGCAATGTGGAAGACTGGGTTCGATCCCTGGGTCGGGAAGATCCCCTGGAGAAGGGAATGGCAACCCACTCCAGTACTCCTGCCTGGAACATCCCATGGATGGAGGAGCCTGGCAGGCTACAGTCCATGGGGTCTCAAAAAGTTGGACACGACTGAGCGACTTCACTTTCACTTATGCACCTGGAGGGGACAAGGGGCCACTGCTATAATCACCCTCTCTTGCAAACAACCTCAGTTGAACTCCCTGATAAACCTATTCTGCTCATACCAAAGAAGCCACTTGTCTACACCAAGTCACACTCAGTACAACTCCCCCAGTGGCCACGTGGTTACAGCATAACGCATGAGCATGCACCTCTAAAGGGCACTCAGCAACTTATGGGAGTTCCCTTGTGTGTTTACTGAACCACCAGCTACATACTCGTTCACCCTCGTCTCCCTGCCAAATTCACAAACACACCTGCAATGGTACTGTCTTCTCCTTCTTTCCTGTTTATTATGGAGGAAGGGACCCATTCAATCAGAGGCCAAAACCCCTACTATGGCCATGGATCTCACCCATTTCTCAGTGTTCAGGACAAGGGCACAACTCCTAAATGTCTAGCTCGTCTGGTCCTATCCTCTGAACTCAAAGCTCGTTACCCATTTGCCATCTGTTCTTCAGCGTTTCATGGGTGAGACAAAATAACAAAACAGAACCCCATTTTCCCACAAACCTCTTCCTCTCCACTGTTCACCATTCACCGAAAAGTCATCCTTAGTTCCTCTTTCCCTGACCACCTTGTCCTCACACCCAATCCGTCAGCCAGTCCAGTCTTGCACTCACGTTTGTCACCTCTCGCCCGAACCACTGCAATGGCCTCATAGTGCCAAGAGTCTTTTTTTTTTTCCCTAATTTTTATCTTGGAATATAGTTGAACGAAGTCTTTCTACTTCCACTGTTGCCACTTATCATTAGCCTAAATCCCTTGACAGCTTGAAACCCTTTAACAGCTCCCACTGTGTCAAGAACAAATTCCATTCCCTAAGACAATGGCTTCAAGGCCCTGCATAATCTGGCTCCCGCCAATTTCTTCATCTTACTCACTAGGCTTCAGCTGCCTATAGTCTGCTGCTGCTGCTGCTGCTGCTAAGTCACTTCAGTCGTATCCGACTCTGTGCAACCCCATAGATGGCAGCCCACCAGGCTCCCCCATCCATGGGATTCTCCAGGCAAGAACACTGGAGTGGGTTGCCATTTCCTTCTCCAATGCATGAAAGTGAAAAGTGGAAGTGAAGTCGCTCAGTCGTGTCCGACCCTCAGCAACCCCATGGACTGCAGCCTTCCAGGCTCCTCCATCCATGGGATTTTCCAAGCAAGAGTACAGGAGTGGGGTGCCATTGCCTTCTCCAGCCTATAGTCTAGCAGTTCCTAAACATTCCAAGGGCTTCCCAGGTGGCATAGTGGTTAAGAATCCACCTGCCAGTGCAAGAGACATAGTTTCCATCCCTGGATCAGAAAGATTCCCTGGTGAAGGAAATGACAAGCTGCTCCAGTGTTCTTATCTGGAAAATTCCATAGACAGAGGAGCCTGGAGGGCCACAGTCCATAGGATCGCAAATAATAGGATGCAACTGAGCACACACACACAAACATCCCAAATTCCTGTCAACCTCAGCTTTAGTTCCTGCTGGTCCCTCTGTCCAAGCACCCTTGGTTGGCTCCTTGTTCTTCAGATTTCAGCTTAAATCACACCTCAGAAGCCATCCCAGAATATTTTCTTTAGAGTAGTACACAGACCTCCCTATAGTAAGCATAAGCAACTACTTTAATCTAGGAGACAGACCAGAAAGGAGGCCAGATCAGAAAAAGCAGCCACCACTTTTTAGTCCCTATGCTAAAGACTAACTGCTGGAGTCAGCATGAGGATTAGTTTAGGGAAAGAGAGGCTGGCTGAAAAGTCACTAGAGAATTGCCTTACCCACACCTTACTCTATTGTCTTTTCAACAAAACTAGAAAGATGGGAGGCCACAGTCCAACCTGCCTTGGTCCTAGCTGCCAGTCTCTTGAGAAACCTGCTGCTTTTGAAGCTGAAACTAGGTATACCCACCTTCCCAGTTCCTCCCATGTTCTTTACTGATCCCTCATCAGTTTTCTAAACTTGACTCCAAGCTTTCCTCAAAACTCAGTCAGCCTAGACCACTTTTCATCTTGGCTCAGGCAACTCATCCAGCTATTAAAATGACGACACTCAAAATTACTTCAGTTTCGTCAATGGCTGAATGCCAGGGAATACTACATTATCCTTATCTTAGGGCCTCAAAATTCCCCATCAGACCATTAACGATAAACCAAAATAATTACAGTGCAAGTCATAAATGCCACATGTGAGTGATATAAATTTTAGGAATCACTTTCCATTTTCACTGTCAAGGATGGCTTCACAGGTGGCACTGAAGCAAGGCATTGTAGGAAAAGAGAAGATAAAACTGAAGATTATTGAGGCTGTAAGTAATCTCAGAGGTCACCCAGCCTCCATGCCTTTCATATATGTTAATTCTAAGATGCCCAGAGATTACAGAGTACACCTGTGGACTGGGGATGAGGGAATTGGTTGGCAGGCTTCTTTTGACGCAGCAAAGCGTGCTGTGTTTTCAGAAATGTAAGGGGCAGGGAGAAGGGTGTTAACATCAAGAGGATATGAAAGATGTCAATAATGTTCTGAGTGATCCTGGATGGAACGTGTTTGCCTTGCTTTCTTGTGTGCCTGTAATGAGCCATGTAAGACTTTTATAATATTACAAAAAGAAACTCATTTTGAAACTTTATTACCCAGCAGCAGTCTATCACCAGTGGATGGCAGCCCCACAGCACCCCTTTCTCACCCGTAAGGTACTTCATGCTGTTACATTACACCCCTGAAGTTGGGGCAGTACATGGCCAATTCAAGTTTCTTAAAGGGGAATGCTCTGGTACCAGTGGCCTCCAGCAGTGATGGGAAAGCAAATCTGCTATGTAAACAATGACCATCCTCCAACCCACATGACCAATCCCAGTTCCCAAACTCTGGTCCCCACCACTCAACCCATACAGTGCAGCTCCTAGTAGCAAACATGCTCATTATACGTTCTCAGCATCTGCCACACTGGCAGGACAGGAGTCTCCATGTATGACTGAAAGCATCCTTGATCTTCCTTTATGTCTTATGGGAAAACAGATTTTGACACAATTTATAGCTTCAAAAACGTCAAGGAGCCGTTACCTTGAATCAGTGGTTCGCAAGCTGCAGCCCTTTAACTAATATTGAAGTGCTTGAGCAACTTTCAAAACACCAAACAAAAATCAGCAATCAGTTGTTCAGACTTACACAGTACAGATTCAGTATCAACTCATTGTGGGAAGGCTGTTTATACCGTACTGACCAGATGTTCTAAATAGAAGAAAACCCAAAGGCACAGATGTGGCTGTGGGGTGGTGACCAGGCACTGGGATATAAGGGTTTGTGTGTGTGTTTGAGGAGAAAAGAGAATGCCTCAAAACCAAGCAGACACTGCAAAACCACCAGTTCGTGTTCTATCAGAGATGCAAGCCCTCAACACTGCGTCATTTCTTCAAATCTAGGTGACAATTCTTACCACACTCACCAGTCTTCTCTGTACACCATCCCAAACCTGGCTAATAGAAGTGAGCAATACGAAAATGCCATCAGTTCGCCAAGTACCAGGGCAATATTAAAGAGCCCATGAGTGCATAAAGCCTGGGGTTCATTCCAGCTCTGCCACTGTGGGCAGCGGCGGTACTCTCAGCAAGTCACTTAAGCCCTGGTGGAACCAACTCACTTTCTGTAAAATGAGTGGTTTTCATATAATCAAATTCCTCAGAAGCTTCAGTGAAGAGGTAGAGATGAGACCTGAGAGACAGAGAGGGCAGGGTTCTTAGGACCCCAAATGTTTTACCTATTAGTCTCACTTAAAATGACATCTAGACAAAGACTTCTAAAACAAGTTGGAGCTTCTGAAAACCAGTTAATCCAGTCTCATCTCCAGATTTAACCATACTAGGAACAAGCTAAAATGCATACTAACATTTACAGAAGACCTTCTAAGTAGCAACCATTTTAAACCAACCTATCTGAACCTTTACAAGCAGCTCCAGATGAGTATTATTTCATGTTCACAACTGGGGAGACCAAAGCATGGACAGGTAAAATGACTTATCCAGAGTCAGAAGTGAGGAGAGGGAAGGGTGACAATTTGAAGCCAACGTTTTTGTCTCCAAAGCCCTTGTTCTTCCTTCTACGCTGCTTGTCTTTCCCACCATACTGATCCACCTCTTGAATTGCTTTAAGTTCCCCCACATCATTTCGTAAACTGAAACCAGAGTCAAAAAGTGCTTCCTACCAGAGCTGCCTCCCATTCAGACCTAGAGACTAATGGGGAGGAAGTGACGACATGGGACACGTGACACAGAGCTCCTTTCCAGGAATGCCATTTCCCATGTATCACATTCACTGCTTTAAATGCATCTCTCAGGTTTTCTAGACCTTGCATGGTAGGTCTCCTCTCTGTTCCCTCTTTCACCTTCTCCAGAAGTCCACACTTCCAAGCAGACTAAATCAAAGGCTTGGTACTTTAAATCAAGTTCTGGCCAATGGCAGGTGATATGAAAGTATACTTCTTAGTCTTCTCTCACTTTTCCTCCAGTCCTGGAACAAAGGTCTTACATATGTACCCACCCAATTCATTCCTCTACTCCACTTACACACAACTCCCAACCCTGGATCCCCTTCTTATACACTTGGCACTGGATTTCTGGATGAGTTCTCAGGGGTAGAAGGAAAGAGGGTAAGAGTAGGAAGCAGAGAGTTTAAAGGTAAAGTTTAACCAAACACACACATCCTCAGACACCTCCCTCTGGGGCCTCTAAAGCAGGCACAAACCCGAGACATGAGTGATGGTTAAAAAAATTTGGGTTTTATTGTTTTTGCTAAACAATACTAAAAAAAAAAATTCATTTTGAAGGCAGGGCTTGAATTATTTAATTTTGATCCATTTATTTAATTAAAAAAAAAAGGAAGGGGAAAGAGATCATGGCCAAAAAAATATTCATTAACCCCCACCCCACCCCCAAAGCTCTAGCCAGTCACATGAGCATCACCCATGTCCCACGCCACAGTACCTGATACACTCTGCCCCTCTGGACTGCCTAGGCACAGGGGCAAGGGTGCCAGGTAGCTCTCAGCAGGTTAGTCAAACCAGACAAACTGGTGGGCTAAAGTCCAGAAATTCTTCCCAGGTTTTCTGCCCATTGGCTGAGCACATACAAACTGTCGTAAGCTTGTAAAATTTCAGGGGTGGTAGGGAAGGTCGTAAGAGCAGTAGGTTGGCAGAAGAGAAACGGCAGGTCACCCAAACTTTCTCCTGGGCTAGTGGCTCTGGATACAGACTTAAAGAGGTCAGGATAGGTGGACTCTGGGTTTCTTATGAAAGAAAACCATCCTTCAAGGAAGAGCTGAGATGTGCCATGCAAAATAGTTCTTCCTACAGAGGGCACAAGAGACGGGGCAGCTGACGTTCCCATCGAGGAGATAGGAGGGTGGTGAGAAAGTTCTTCTAGTACCATGAAGTAAGAAAAAGGCAAAAGGAGAATCCTGAGGTTTTTGCCAAATGTGAGACTGGTACACGTATAGTTGAAGACTAAAAAGCCACCAGGAACCCTCAAAGCCAGATCCCATCTGCAAACACTGGCTCTACAAAGTGCTGCGGGAGATCCTCGCTGTGCACTAAGTTAGGTGCCTGGCTATGGGTGGTGGGGAGGACGATACATTTTTATTCTCAGAGGGATGAGGTGGGAAGAGTGGCCATGATCTAGTAAAAAGAGACCTGCAAGAAGCAGAAAATATTTAGAGAACATTTTAATATATATTTTCATATATATATTTAAAGTTAAGAAAAATAAAACTAATTCAAGCCATGCCCTGTGCAAAAAAAGAAAAAAAGAAAAAAAAAAGAAAAATTTAAAGTGAGACCTTTGTCTGCTGCTCTAGTCTCAACTTAAGTATCACAGTCAGCTTGTTACTTTTATTTTGGAAGAGAAGATGTAAAAGTTTCTTTCAATCACTCGGAAGGCAAGTGTAGCCACTTATAAAAACAGAATGGCAGAGACAGACTGGGAAAGGAAAGTCAGAGGTGAAAGGGCAGAGCAGAAAGGAATTTTCAAAAATAAAATTAACAAGGTGACTGTTCCAGAAGGGGGCTGTGAAAAGGACATGGTGGACCGAAGTCTGTTAGTCAAGTAATGATTCAACTTTTAAATTATTCTCTTGTTCTTTTTTGTTGGGTGTTTTGTTTGTTCAAGTCTAAGATTTGGAAATGCTGACCCTCTGTTAACAAGAGCCAACCGGAAATATAGGATCCCTTCCCTCCCCCGGCCTGCCTCCGCTGAAGCCACCACCATCGCCTCCTTGGCTGGATGCTGGAAGAGTCCTCCGTACGTGTGGACTCAGGATGACAGGGCAGCCTCCTTCTGTGGTTGCTGGGCTTGTGAACGCTGCAGTATCTTTTGGCTTTCCACGTCTCTAAAATGTTTTTCAACCTGAAAGACATCAGTCAGCCTAGATCAGAAAAGCAGATGGGCACACAAGGCCTCCCACACAGTTCACTCTAGACTTCACCAGCCTTGTGCTGGCTGTCCAGCTCATGGATCATTCAGCACTGTTCCCCTTGCTTGCTGTCTGTTGGCCTTCCCAACAAGGGAGGTGGGGGTCCTCTTGTATCAGCCACATTTTTTGCAGCTTCAGATAAGACTGTCTAAAAGAAGGTAAATCTATAAAGACGATGACGAAGGGAGACTATTATAAGCCAAACTCCCTCTCCTCTCCTTACACAAGTGCAAAATGAAAACAGGTAGGGAATTACAGTCTTAAAACTTTTTACATCCACCATGTTGGGTCTACCAATACTCAAGTCTGTTTTTACAAATGCTTCAACTCAATCTAGAAAGTCAGATGACGTATGCACGGTCATGGATTCCAACAGCCACTGATGTATACCAACCAGCCCTTCCTGAGAAGAATCCAGCCTGGGAGGAAAGGAACTGCTCAGGCCCAAAACCATGGAATGCTCTGAATAATTCCAAAAAGCCACAGTGCAGAGGACGTAGGGTTGACCACTCGCTTTATTCTGCATTGCCTGGTGGTTCCATCCCCACCAGAGTATCCACACCATGGCTGCAGAGCACCAGCATGCAGGGAGGCAAGGTGGTCAAGGCTGCTCACAGGCTGACCATCAGAAGACAGGGACTGTGGCTAACATCCTGCCCTGATGCTGGAAGAGAAGGCCGAGCAGTCATTCTCTCCCTAAGGTTTCTCGGCTCCTTTACTTACTATTTTGCGTACATGGCTCAGTGCACTCCCCTCTTTGCCTTTACAGTTTTCCACTTGATATGGGGGTGTAATAACAACTTCTTCCATGACTACGATGTTTTTTTCTTGCCATTTACAGTCTTTAATGCTGGAAGGAAAAGAGAGCAGGTGAAAGTTACCTCTTGCGAGGCATCCCACACTTCCTGCCTGATGAATAAATAACTCCAGAAAGCTAACCCCAAGTTCCTAGCTTACTACTCAGTCAATAACTAGATGCCAGCAGCCCACAGAGAGAAGTAGCCAAGAAACACTTCCTGGGTACCACTGGCTAGGAAAAGCAATGGAACTGATGCACACTTATTCCAAGGATGATCCAGAGTGTTACTCTGAAGTTTCAGGAGCCTGAAAAAACACAGAAAACTTGGTGGCGACCTCAAAAGTCCAAACTAATTTAAGTTACAAATAAACAGCTAGGCTCAGGCCACTAGATCCAATTTAAACAGCAGCCTAGGACAAGAGTTGGCAAATTCCTTCTATAAAGTGTCAGGTAGCAAGTATTTCATGCTGTGCAGGCCATACACTCTCTGTCACAACTATTCTTCTGCATGCTGTACCTCAAAAGCAGCCACAGATGATACATAAGCACATCAGGAGATCTGGCCCGCTGGCTGCAGTTTGCCAACCTTTGGCCTAGGGTGATATGGCACCTTTAAAAAGATAGGAGAACAAACTCCTGCATCTTACTGCAATCTTTATACTCTGCTCCCTACTCCATAATGCCGCTCCTCAAAGAGGCCCCTCTCAATTATCAGACAGCTGGGTACTTGCCAGACTGGGAAAACCCATCCCATTTCACACTTAGGGGAACCCAGGGCAGCTGATATTACTAAGAGAGTTCCTTCACATACCTGTAAATGTTCAGATACTCACACCATGGCCTCAAATGGCTCTGATGCCAGCTGCCATCTGTGCACCAGACCCAGGTGGTTAAATAGGGTAACAGAAGGCAGCAGGGGGGAGGGGGAGTGTCAAATGTTTCAGTTTTTCAGCAGCTAGGGAAGCTAGTGGAGAATCAAATGACTTCTGCTGTGACAAAATGTCTTTTATGAGGTGGTAATAAGGTGGCCTTCTGCTCTCCCTAATTCCCTATGTTCACCCCAATGGATAATTGGGAAGACTGAGATAGATATAACTTTCCCTTACTAAAACTGCATCAGCTTTTAGAGAAAAGTACAAGATCAAAACAGTAAAAGAGAAAGAAATCACTAGTTCTAAATTACGGCACACAAGGTGTGGAAGGGACCCTCAGGGATAATCTAATCCAAAACTAAGTTCTACAGATGAAAACACAGAAGCCCAGAACAAATAACCTGTTAGTGATCTTCCAAATGGAAAAGCAACAAGCACCACATCCCTGGATGCAAGATACTGCCAACACACTACCCAACTTCCCTGGTGACATTCAGAAACACAACTACCCACAAATCAGCCACCAGACAGCTCAGCCAGGCAGCATCCCCAAGGCAAGGGACCCCTATGCTCCCCCAACTCACGTCTTGTGTATGGTCTGGAAGAGCTGCTGGCCCTCTAGGGAGACACCAGCGCTGATTGCATAGGCCTGGCTCAGCTTCTCCTCCTTCTCTGTCCGTGCTTTGCTGGCAAGCTAGGGTGGGCGAGAGGAAAGAGACTCAGAAAAACATTCACCTTCATCCTTCCCAACATCAGGACGTAAGTCGAAGAAAAGATGCTGGAAAAGACTGGTTTGGGTAGAGTCAGTTTTCTCAGAGACCAAAAGTGAAACAAACAAGGGATTTTTCCCTGACAGTCCAGTCATTAAGACTCCGCACTTCCACTGCAAGGGGCACACGTTCAATTCCTTAGTTTGGTCAGGGAACTAAGATCCCACATGCCTCACAGCATGGCCAAAAACATTTTTTTTTTTTAATTTTAAAAAGTGAAACACACACACACACACACATACAATATACCTGAATAGTTTCTGCTATTCCTGGCAAATACCTATTCCTTTCAATACTTACTGAATGCCTACCATGTGCCATACATTCACTACACTAAGCCAAAGATACAGCACTGAAAGGGGCAGGGAGACAGACAATAAACAAAAACATAAACAAGATAACTTCAGACAGGGCTAAGTGCTGGGAAGAAAACAGAGCACGGCAAGGTTTTAGAGCATGACTGGGGGTGGGGTATACCTGATAGAAAGTGATGGTCAGAGACAAAAGGCAATGCATACATTTCTATGAAAGGAGAGAACTAAGGATACTTATCAGCTACTGTGCTGGAGCCTCAGGATTAGAAATTAATGTCTACCACACCTTCAAAGACCAGGATTTGAGGTTTTAAAAATTCAACCATTCTAGTACCATTATCTGTGCTCACATGGGGAGCCAGGACTCAAGGAAACCTAACCAGGCACCACTGACTTGGGCTACAGCTACCAGGCTCTTTTAAAAAAAGAATGATCTACATTCTATTTCATGTCTGTTCCTTAACTGCCCACTAGTGAAACAATCATAAGCTGACCAAGATCAAGAGTTGTAGTAAAATCTAACAGTCTACTCAAATCCAGTAAATCGCTCCCAGTAGGGGTAGGTATCATGTCAATCCCTGCTGCCCCTCTAATACATTTCTGGTCCCACCACACACTATTGGTTGCTGGATTACAAAAGAACAAATGTGTTTGAGTGTAAGACAAAAGAAATATACTGACAGTTAAAACAAAAGGCAGATAATGCATCTGAAAGTCAAACAAACGACTTGGAGATTTTTCAGATCCATGAACAAGAACATACACTTAGTATGCTGACGCTGCAGCTACTGAAGACATATGCACAAACATACACACGAGCACAGACAACCTGGCCCCAACACCAGCTCCTTAATGCAAGCAGAAATCATACCTCCAGCACATTCCCAAGTACCTAGATGCTTGGAGTTCTTAAACATTCATATTCTGCCTTAAGACTAACCCTTGACACCATAAACCAAATATAGATCCACCAGGGGGGAAACAAGCAAAGTGTCTAATTGTTGGCAAAATGAAGCACTTTATTAAGCAAGAGTTTGACTATGAAAAAGAGAGAAAGTGCCCTTCAATCAGGTTATGGGGAACTGAGGAGTCTCAACTGCCTCTGAGTTTCAAAGACTGTCTGAGAGGAGGGGGTGTGAGCACAGCTCACACATGCTGTCATTTCAGTCTCCTTAGGTAAAAGGGGGAAGAAAAGCCAAGACTCTGTAGGGATGTAAAGCCAGAGCTCCCTTTTCACTTGGTCCCCAGGATGTGGAGAGAGACAGATACAGCAGCAGTAAATAATCTTTCAAACCAGGGCCTGCCCCTCTGGATCCACCAGGCAATAACTTTACAAAGAAGGAAAAGCACGGGGCTGACGGCTTTCGGTGAGCACTGGCAATCCCAACTGCAGCAAGGAAGCCTGTGGCTGGAAAGCAGTCAGCCTCCATGGTACAAGAACAGCTAGGGGTGCATTTTTAAGCAACAACAAGCAAACCTTATTCAGTCACCAAGAAAACCCTGGTAACAAGGGGTTTCCTTGAGTCTCACTTTCCAAACAACCCTGTAGGAAGTCTGAAGTCTCCAAGTTTGAACGAAGGGAAAACTGGAGGGAAGCAGCATGCCCTTGGATTCACCAAGCTCCTGCAGACCTCCTGGGAAGTGGCTCATGGTCAGGCAGATGTTTACCCCATGAATAGGCAGAAGGGTCTCACTCTGAGGTCTTTTTAAAAATATTTGTCCCTGAAGACCAAAAACACCTCCCAATGTGGGTCAGACAGAGCTGCTTCTATAAAGCTTGTGTTAACTAGACAGTAACGTCACCCATTCAGGAAGACAAGAGTTGGTTCTGGAAAACCAGGCTCTATGCAGAATATTTAAGAGTGAAATAGACAAATTAAGCTGGGGAACCACTGGAAGAAGAACCACTTTTGAATTTTTGCCAGAGACAAAATAAAACGAATATAAATCTCAGCTGGAAGTGATCTGTTTGGATGGCCTGAGTTAAAAGCAACACAACGGTTATAGAACAATGATTTGAAAGTACACACTACCCCCTCCCCAAATACACTGCACAATCTCTTCTAAAGACTTTTAAAGCAAAGGAGAATGGACCGGATGATTTTTCATGTCAATCCACAGTGCAGACTGATCCCAAATACTAAATGATACAAAGGAGAGCCTTGAAAAAGTCAGCAGAAATCAGTGTAAACTGACTATATTTCAATTTACCTCAATACCCTCAACTATTCCACCTGTACCTGCTGCAAATGTGGTTTGAGGACTTAAGATTCACAGCAAACCCTGAAGCCTCCAGTTGTTGGTTTATGAACTATATTTTCATGGCAATCTGAAAATGCGTAAATCTAGTATTCAACTACAGAGATCTGCTTCACTAAGAAGTTGTATAAACGGGGTAAATTTCTCCCAGAGAGGACTGCATCAAGTGGGCATGAGGAAGATTACCTTTACAAAAAGAAACTAGAAACGTTTTTTCTCAAAATTGGGGTGAGGGGGGAAGGGAGATTACCTTGCTCTTTTTAGACAAGTTATTGAAAACCCATGAAAAATGTGGATAAGCCTCCTTTTGCAAAGCAAATGACTCTCTCTACGCTCAAGTCAGCTGTAGCTCTACATTTCCCCACATTGTATTTCTATAAACTAATGCATATCTATAAATGGTCCAGTTACTCCAAATTAGTAAGTTTATGGTTACTGTCAAATTGCCAGAGAACCAATAAAAACGCCTCCCAACAGAGAAGGTGTCGGATATGCCTTTTAAGCTTGGGAGGGTCATCAGGATTGCAATTTTTTTTTTTTTTTAGGATTGCAATTTTTAAATTCAGTAACTATCACCATACTTCCCCCATTTTCAATGCAAGCCTCTTCCAACTAAAACTGAAACACTAATTGGTTAGAATCTTAAAGAATGTTAAAGGCACCAACCTTAAAAACACACTGGGTTTAGGCAAATCTCAATTTGCCTAAATCTACAAATACACGTTACTAATGTGCATGTGGCCTAACTGAAATAACTGCACAAGACAACCTACATTTACCTTCCTTTCCTTTCATTTTGTATGATTCCCAATGAAAAAATTCACTCCTTGTCGACAAACCAGTGCTTCCTCCCTTGGCCATTTTATATACAGGACCTTGATGTGGGCAACAGAAAAAAGTTCATGAACTTGACACCAAAGCACATCAATATCAAAAGGCTTCTAGTCACGCCTGCTGCTGGGTAACCTCAAGTGAGTGAATCAATGAACACTAACGTTATCTCTCTTCCTGCACTGTGACAAGAGGAAGCAGCCCCAACAACAACATAATCCAGGCATCTTGCCTCATCTGTTACTTGGTCACCAGCTGGGCCATCTTATTTCCACATACGCAGACCAGGAAGGCACAGGTGCTGTGGGGAATCCAGAGGGACTCCTACTGCAAGTATTTAACAGGCTGTGACAGCTGATCCAACAATGGAAGCAAAGTCCAGAGGAGAACCTGCTGGATATGACCTACTGACTCCACTAAGCCACTCTGGGTTTGTCTTCCCTGCGTAGACAACCAGCTGTCCTCACAGAGGGGTTAGGAAGCACTGCAGCAGCTGCCCCGAACTGCCAGTGCTGCCTGCAAGGCCTGATGGAGGGTGAAGGGCGGCAGGCCACAACAACTGTCATCCAAAGGGCCCCGCTTGCTCCTGCTGTTTTCATTGTGGGGAGTACTCTTGGAAAGCCCTCATTCTTTGTCACCAATAGGCAGCCTCAAAACTATGTCTTCCAACTATCAGTATTCCCAAGTCTCCCTGTTCCCTAGTTGAAAGGTCCTGTCTGAAAATTTCTAATAAAATACTGTTCTTTATAACCTCAGATAGCTGAGAACTCAAAAAACAGAGAACCCTGCTTGAAATCACATTCTGGGATACCTAACGGTGAACGAAAACACTGAATCAAACGAGGGAACAGTAGAGTCAAAGAGGCCGGCAGTTAACACTAAAACCCTAAGAGCTAACTTGCTCAGTGAGAATTTACTCCACGCAACACACTAAGCAACACTTAACGTGTATTAAACATTTCATCTGCCCAACAATTCTGTGAAACAGACTAAAATTACGCCTACTGAACAGACGGAGAAACTAAGGCATAGCTGGTAAGACACCTGCCTAAGTTTACCAAGACACAAGTGGGAGAGTCTAGATTTGAACCCAGACAGACCGACTCCAGAGCGTGTGTTCTGAACTCTGCACTATACCCAAACAGTTCCACTTAAGAAAAGTCTAAATTGTTGAAAACAGTTATAAACTTGAATGTAAAAGAAATGTTTTTTAAAAGAGAAAATATTTTAAAAGACTCAGCTGTCATCTTCTCTTCTTATCAGTGAATTCTGACATTTCCATCAAGTTTCCCTGTCCAGAACACAATTGTCCGCCTTTTAGTGAAGGGCCCCAGTCTTGCCCTAAATCTCAAGAACATCCTTTACTTGTTTTGTTAAAGGTAATTCATAGGAATGCTTTTAAGAAAACAGATCATGTGTGAGAAAGCATTTTGGGCCAATAACGATTAGGTACCCATCATTTCCTGCTGAGCCAAAACTAGAGAAGCTAAGTCAAGCAGGTCTCCTGCACTAGGAAGTTAAGGTACCTTAAGTGCTTTGAGCGGTGATGAAAAACACCCTGCAAATCCAGAGGCCACAGTGCCACCTCACTCTCCAGGCTCTGGCCATCATACTGTTGTCATAAAATAGAGGTCAGCCTCAAGTCAGTCAGCAGAGGCCATAAGCAAAGTTTGTGGCTCACCTGGCTTTGAACAAAAACTAGTTGTTGGTAAAGTCAATAGTTTTTCTTATTTGTAATTATGTCACCAAAAGCTGTCCACAGTTACAATAGACAACTAAACTTCCTAGACACCAACAGAGTAATTTTCTAGTCCTGAGACCCTGACACCAGCACTACTGTGGAACGTCCACAGGACTCTGCCAGGAAAGAAAAACAACTGGCTGGGATGTAAGCTGAAATTTGACCTGAACAACCTGTCTGTGAGAGTGTACACTCATATTAAACATCTCACACATGGCCATGAAGAAGAACACGGGTGAAAGCACTATGAGAGTTTAAAGCACTGTACAAATAGCACTGTTGACATTATTATTATAACATCATTATTACTAGCACAGAGAAGGTGGCTTGTAGGTTATTTCAAAAAAATTCATGTAATCCAACCTTCCTTTAGCCAATGAGCTCAGGGCTCGCTCTCTTCTGCTTTCTGTAAGAGCTGCTAGAGAGGCTATAAATCCTTAACAGAATCTCTTCCAAAATACAACTGGAATAGTAAGTTGGAAAATGCACTTTATGTGCCAAAATGGGCGCTTCACTTACAGAATAAAGAGCTGGTTTTATTCAGACAGTGAAAGGACCAGGTACTCTCATTTCCTGGGCTCTAAAGAGGGCAGAAAAAGCAACATAAAAAAGAAAAGCCACTCCCTTGTTTCTTACCCCCAAACAGAAGAGATTCCAGCTCAAAGCCGCACCTACCACTCCCTAGCTGCATGAACCTGAGCAAGATGTATAACTTCTCCCGAGCCTCAGTCTATCCATGGGGGCCCATCCTAAAGGTTGGCACTGGAGTTCACTAAGGTACACATCTAACACTACCAGCGCCAGCGCAGTGGCATTGGTCCTCTCCCTTCCTTCTGAGAGCCGCCACTGCTCTCACTCACTGACAAAACAGCAAAACTTTTTAAACTGCAGAGATGGACAAACTGATAGCAATCCCAATCAGCTTGATTCCATTTAACTTCCCTCCCTTTATCTAACTGTCATTTATTCTTCAAGACCCTACTCCATTGTCACATCTGAGAAGCCTTTCCTAAAATGTTCGCTACTCTATGCCAACCATTGGCAAACTATACCTGTGGGCCAAATTCATCCAACCACCTGTTTTAGTTAAGTTCTACTGGAATGGTATCACCCCACTGCTGCTTCTGCTACAAAGGCAAAGTTGACAGTTGTGACAGAGACGTATAGTGCACAAAGCCTAAAATATTTATTAGTGGGCCCTTAACAGAAACAGTCTGCTGCTCCCTGCAAAAGTTAAACCCTACTGCCCCTCACAACTCCCAAACATGAGATTCTTGAGGGCAAAAGCAGTGGCTTAGTCATCGTGACATACACAGCACCAGGAAGGGAGGGGTAGGGAGAGGGAAGTGGGATAAAAGGAAAAGAAACCTCGACTATCAGAGATTCACAGAACTAACAGTTCCTAATCGTTAAGTGACTAACACACGGTCACACAATTCATTAGCAGCCCAGATGTGAAAAGAATCTAGTTCTTCAAACTCCCCACATGCTACCACACCAGACTGTTAAGCTTTTTGCACGGTACATAGCCCCACTAATTTTCTAGTTTGTGTACAATTTGCTTCACTCTCCAGGGTAGTCTCTGGTATTTACCTAAGCTAGTTTAAATTCCAATGCTATAACTTGACTGCACTACTTGTTTTTTCTTCCCCCCAAGCCTGATCTCTGCCAGGAAACTGTAGGTTAGAATGCCCCTTTCTTAACACTGTAAGAGATACTACACTGACATCAGTAAAGCACTTAGTTTGAATCATCCCTGTGTCAAAGAGACAGAATGTAGAGGGGGCTGCAACAACACACATGGCACATCTCTGCCAGTTGCTTGGGCCCAGCAATTTGTGTCTTCAGGTGGACGAATCTCCTCCTCCCCATCTCCCCACCCAGTGATGTCAAGAGAGCCCCCTTCAGAACCAAACTCTTGACCTAAGGAGGCCCCACCAAATCAGCAAGCTGCTGTGCACTACAGCCTGAACTCAGTCAGGAGCCCTAGCCTGGAATGCTGCATCCCCTACTATGGCTATGACCCCAAAGTTTGAATGCTACTGAACGTGAGCTCCTTCAAAGGCCAGTGATTTTTAAAGTGGCATCAATCACTCTACCTCTGATTTCATCTCACACCACTCACTACTTATTGGGCCCCATTAACTTAGCAATGATAGGGTCTTCCTCTTCACCTTACGCTTTTATCTTCATGACACTTCTGTGAAGAAGCAGCTGTCTGCTCAAAGCCAGATACAAAACTTACTGGTGGGCTCTAACCTGGGACTGTGGCCTTGACAACATACTCTAATCAAGTGAGCCAATAGGTAATATGTAGCTTTCAGGAGCTAGAAATTTTCACCTGATAGAAGAGTCTTGCTTCCCCTAGACAAGTAGTTACTTCCCTTCCTGTTTTTTTTTTTTTAATTTATTTATTTGGCTACACTGGGTCTTAGTTGTGGCATGAGGGCTCTTTAGTTGCGGCACGCGAACTCTTAGCTGCAGCATGTGGGATCTAGTTCCCTGAGCAGGGATCGAACCTGCATTGGGAGCACAGTCTTAGCCACTGAACCACCAGGGAAGTTCCTTCCCTTCCTACTTTTATACATAATATGAACACATTCTACCTGTTACTAATATATCTATACCTACGCATAGGGTGGTTAGGTCATCTGATCCTTCTGCTGCTGCTGCTACTAAGTCGCTTCAGTCGTATCCGACTCTGTGCGACCCCAGAGACGGCAGCCCACCAGGCTCCCCCATCCCTGGGATTCTCCAGGCAAAAACACTGGAGTGGGTTGCCATTTCCTTCTCCGATGCATGAAAGTGAAAAGTGAAAGTGAAGTCGCACAGTCATGTCCGATTCTTCACGACCCCATGAACTGCAGCCTACCAGGCTCCTCCGTCCATGGGATTTTCTAGGCAAGAGCACTGGAGTGGGGTGCCATTGCCTTCTCCGTCATCTGATCCTACTTGCTGACAAATCCATACCTCAATACACTAGGGTCAAGATATGGTCAAGGGCCCAGATAACAGACTACGTCCATGAATACAGGCCACGATGCAGTAGCTACCAACTACCTCAGGAATTTGCTAATACTTGAGGATTATCCCTCACATCAACAAAAGCCATAAGGTTATGCTAAATCTTAGCTTTCAAACTTCTTAGAACTCAAAACAAAAACCAAGTGAAGTCTTCCCTGTGTGACACCATCCCTAAAGGTAAGCAAGGTCAGTTACTTTTTAAAGTGAACGTTGTGACTTTCCCATTTTCTCAGCCTTTCCAGGCCCTTCCACAGACCAAGCTCCAAGTGTCATTTTTATCCAAAGGCAGCCAACTTATTCTTCATTACCATCTGCTGATGAAAAACTCTTTAAATCTCTTCTTCCTGGTTCTTCTCTATTTAATCACTGCCGTTTAGTAAGGTATAAATGGGCAATAAATACTCACACCAGGCTGATAAATCAGTCAGTGGTTTGGTAAGGGAGGTAGATGCCTTATCTGTGAAGTTCAATTTTCCATGCTTTGTCTCTCTTCCTGCCTCCCCTCACAACATACAAATATTTCCTCCAGAAAGTCTTCTCCAAGTCAGCAAAGTGATAAGACAACTTATACCTCATTTGATGTACTGGAGGCATTTATCTAAACAGATGAGTACATACACTTGCCTCGGCTGTCTCAATGAGTTTTTTACCTCAGAGTCTCAGAAGTTGAAAGCATGACCTCCTAGGTTCTGTGACTGCTCACTCTAACCTTCTGTACTCAGACAAGTGTTCGCTTAATTATGCCTCTTGATAACACTGCCCTAGAAATTCAAGTTAATTCTGGTCACCAACAAGAGGAATCCATATACTATTTTGATTTTCCCCAGTCTTGGGATGGCAAGTTCTGATACCTGAATGAATGTCAGATCCAGTATCAGGAAAGACTGATACAGTAACTAACACTGCCCATGTTCTTGGCTGCTTTCCTTTGTCATGATGCCCTCCTCCCCCCATCCTGCTCCTAAACCATAATTCAAGGAACATCCACCCACTGGCTGCACATAGCTAATGTGGGAGAATAGGACTAACATGTGTCAACGCTGGTCAACCTAAACCAATCCTCCAAACAACTCTATGAGATAGGTACTAACAGGATTCCATTTCTGTGGTGAGAAAACTGATGCTTAGTGACATAAGAGACATACCCACTTGCTTTTAATGTTCTTTCTGACCACACAACACAGACGTTTCTCTTTACTCAGAAATATTACTTAGGATTATAAACACATACTCATTTCATTTCACCAACCTACTCTGAAAGTTCTTTGGGTAAGCACACAGAAGCAGAATATACATGGGACTTGGCCATCAAAACATCAGACTTGAGTTCAAATCTCAGTTCAATTACTTACTAACTGGTGGGCTCTAACCTGGGACTGTGGCCTTGACAACATACTCTTATCAAGTGAGCCAAGAGGTAATATGTAGCTTCCAGGAGCTAGAAATTTTCACCTGATAGAAGAGTCTTGCTTCCCCTAGACAATAGTGACTCATCCAAGACTCAGTTTACTCTTCTGTAAGACGGTGATGGTGAGTCAAAGTGAAAGTCACTGTTGTGTCCGACTCTTTGCGACCCTACAGACTATACAGTCCATGGAATTCTCTAGGCCAGAATACCGGAGTGGGTAGCCTTTCCCTTCTCCAGGCGATCTTCCCAACCCAGGGATCGATCCCAGGTCTCCCGCATTGCAGGCGGATTCTTTACCAGCTGAGCCACAAGGGAAGCCCAAGAATACTGGAGTGGGTACACTATCCCTTCTCCAGCGGATCTTCCAAACCCAAAAATAGACCCAGGGTCTCTGCATTGTAGGTGGATTCTTTACCTACTGAGGTATCAGGGAAGATGGTGATGTACCCACACCATAAGAACTATCGTTAGAAGCAAATGAGATGTTTGCTGATTGCTATTTCAGAGGGTGGCATGTAAAAATATTGGTTCCTACACTACTTGCCATATAACCTAGAGCAAGTCACTTAAACTGCTAAGCCTGTTTATTCATCTCTTAAACTAAAAGGAAAAAAGTGTAAGTGAAGTCACTCAGTCGTGTCTGACTCTTTGCGACCCCTACCAGGCTCCTCTGTCCATGAGATTTTCCAGGCAATAGTACTGGAGTGGATTGCCATTAAGCATGGTTGTGAGGATGAAACAAGATGTGTCAAAGCTCTCTGTAAACTGTAAGGCACTAGAAATACGTAAGGAATGGTCCCCAACAGAGCTTACCACAATGCTGTGCATAAAATAATTTTCAGTAAATGTTTGATAAATGCTACAAACATAAAACTTTCTTAATGTTGACATGAACCAAATTATCTGAGAGCACTAATCTGATGGTCAATCTTTATGCCCAGAGAACAAGATGTGGAGTCAATTCAAAAAAACTTAAGAAACATTTTACTTCACTCAACCACACGGACCCTGGACTCTCACCCTCATGCAATATTTAAACCTTCCTCATGAAAGGAAACTAATAAGGATATTTCCCTGGTGGTCCAATGGTTAAGAATCCGGCTTCAATGCTAGGGGCAGGTTCCAATCCATGGGTTCAATCCCTGGTCAAAGAATTAAGATTCCACATGCAGTGGGGGCAACTAAGCCCGTACGACAACTCCTGAGCCCACGCGCCACACAAGAGAGAAACCTGTGCACCACAACTAAAACCCGACACAACCAAACTATTTTTTTAAAAAGTAAACTAATAAGCCATGTGTGCTTTTGTACTTTTTAAAGTCAGGAAATTAGAAACAATTTTTACAGAGTACAATGTTACTGTGAAGTAGATAAAACAATATTCAAAGCTTCCACCTTCTGCAACCCCACTGTCCTCTTTCAAGCTTCCTCTTACATCCCACTGCTGTGGACGGACACAGGACATCTTAGCTACAGTGAAAGTGCCAATCGAAAGCAAAACAAGCTCATCTCCAAGAACTGCTAGTTCACACCGGCCTCAACTTGAGCTGGAATTAAGTATTTCCTTTAAAAGGCCTGCTCTTCCATTTCCTGTTGGGTCAGAGTAAACATCCAGTTTGTATCAACAGGTTTAATTGAACACAGCACTTACTATTTCAGCAAGATGAGCCATCATGTGATGGCATCTCCCACTGCACAGGTAGTACTCCCCAAGACCACAGTTTTCTTCCAGGGATTTCAGGGCATTTTTAGTTCCCTTCTAAAATGCTTAAACAATCCTCCATCTTAAAAACAAAACAAAACCCAGGCTCATGCTCTTAAATGAGTTGAACTTTTCATGTCCTTCCAGCAACATGTAGCTACCCAGATTAGCTGTTTTCAGTAACATAAAGAGCCCAACAGGCTCTTCTAAATGAATCTCAGCAAGAATCACAAAGCATCCTCAAAGGTTCGTTTCAAGGAAAAACCAATATAGCTTACTCATAAACATCTCAACAAATGAAGAATGAATAAATAAGACCCAAAGAGAGGTCTTCAACCTAATTTTAATCTTTGTTTCAGACTCCTTTTTCAAGACTTGGCAATCAGACCTTGTGGTAAGGTCTGAGAGTAAGAAAAGTAAAGATTTCTGGTATTCCCTAATCTATTACCTCCTGCTGTTTTCTGAAAGACTGGGTAAACAACTAGTTTACAATAATACTAGAAGACAACTGATCAGCAGAAAGCAAAACCTTAAAGGCAAAGATAATCCGCAAATTAATAACCAAGAACTATTTATACCTAAGGTCAAATGTAAGCAAAGAACTGCTTCTTAACAGCTCCCACATTTAACAGTCCCATCCATGCTGCTCCAGCCTCTCTCACACAAATGGTGGCACTTTGTGGTACAAGAGCAGAATCCTAGTTATCTTTTAAATTTGAAAAAAAATCTATCTTCTTTCAGATAATCTTTCCTCAACTACTTACTAAAGGCTGTTACTTGGTGACAGACTTCTCATACCCTATAAACATTAAAGAATAACACAGAGCCTTTTCTCCCTTCAACACACCAGGCATAAGCTATTTTATTTAAACCTTTTAAGATCTCTTAGGAGGAGTAAGCCAAGGTTTCAAAAATCCACAGGTATAAGAATGAGATAGTCTGTATGCAACAGTCTTTAATATGAAACCCAAGACCTTTCTGAATCTGTCCTGAGACATCACTAAAAAAAAAAAAACAAAAAAAAACACATGGGGCATTTCCCTGGAATTTAGAAAAAAGGGAGCTCCAGATTTGAGGCAACTACACTCTGCCAGCCTCAGTTACCCTGTGTTCTTTCAGCTGCCTGAGTGTTCCCTTGCTTTGCTGAAAGCAGCAAACACACTACATTCCCAAGTGGGGCAAAAGAATATACATTATTATAATTTTATAGAGGGAAAAATTTCATCACACTAATTCAACAGACTTAATGAAAGACAGCTGCTACAAAAACTGAAGCCCTAACTTATTCATTCAACAAATATTTATGAAGCACCTACTCTGTGCAAGGTTCTATATATTCAGTAAGGAACAAAACAGGTATAGTTACCATTCCCACAAAACAAAGTTTGGTGAGATAGAAAAGTATACACAATTATAATTACAAAAAAGCTATGAATAGGATAACAAGTCCCAATTTGCCCAGGATACACCAATCTAAACTTGTCTCAGTGTAAAACAAAAGCACTCCCCTCCTCTACTCTCGAAAATGTCCCATACTGGACTGGAAATGATACGTCACCTTATCTCTGAATGCTAGAATACTGTAAGAGAAAATAACGGAGACACCACTTTAGCCTGGGTGATCAGAGAAGACTTCTTGAAAGATGTGCCATTAAACAGTCCTGATGGATAGGTTCTAGTCATTTTGAGAAGGTGTTCCAAGTAGAGAGAACAGCAAAACTCAAACAGGGCTTGGGTACTAATACCGATCAACGTGAACTTCGGCTGACGGAACTGAAGAATCAGAAAAGTTATTTGAAAGTTCCCAGAGACCAATTTACATAGCCAATATTAAAATATCTTAAGCCTCTAAATTTGTTAGACCTCAAAATTCAAGCACAAAGACAAAAATGAAGCTCTATGTCAGTAGTTTTCAAATTTTTGTAGGTCATGAATCCCTCTGAGAATCTGAAAAATACTCCAGATCTTCACCCAGCAAATACATGTATATTCTTATGTGCACACATACACAATTTCAGGAGGTTCAGAAGGAAAGCCCACAGCCAACCCCACCAACACTAGAAGTTCACACATGGGCTACAGGTTAAGGGTGAGGGGGAGCTCTCTTTCACAAAGGACAAAAGCCAGCTCTCAATTCTATTTCTCTATTCAGCAGACATTAAGACTTTTCTTAAAATCTTCGGAAGATATCAGGGAACAAAGAGATAAAAACTACAGTGATATAAATATATTTTTAAATATGTCAAAACAAGCCAATTGTAAATCACTGAAAAAAAAAAAAAAAAGGACAATATATGTACCATCAAGAGTCAATGAGACTCAAATTTCCCATCATTTTGGAGATTCAGAACTGCCCTCAAGTCCTTACCTTACTAACGTTGAGTGAAGCTAGGGGAGGAGGGGTTTCTGTTCGGTCATTAATTATTTCCACTTCTGAAACATACTGTAAGTTTATAAGCAAGATATCTGCGTGGTTGGGCTTTCCACTGGAAGAGGGACATTCTGGTGAAAAAAAAGAAAGTTAAGGAAAACAGGGGCAAGCAGAGCACTGACACATCCCAAAGGGGCATGGAAAACACAGTTCTCATAAAGCTTGTGTAAAAGGTGTGCCACAAGCAAAAGGTGGGAGTCCCACAAGAATCACAGCTCTTCTCAGCAAATCTTTGCCTATCACCTTCCTCCCGCTCAACCCCATAACCAAAAGATCTCAAGCTTTTCAAAGCCAAACACAACCCAAAACTTGAAGCCTCAACAGGGTTTCCGTCACCTTCTCTCTACTGGTTTTACAAAGAGGCTTAATGTAGTTTTAATGCTGTATGTATACTGTCTGTCTTGAACCTAACGAACCACACAGGAGAGCAAGTACCTTCTGTTCTTGGTATACTTCCTATATCTGAACAACTCTTTTCACTTTTTCTGATCCGAGACTTTCCATTTTGCAGAGGCAAAAACTACAGCACTGGAAAGGAAGCTCACTCAAGGTGACCCAGCTAGTTAACCGACTCCTCCATCCATTCATTCTCCAGCCATTTCTCAAAAGCATATTGCACATCAATTGAAAGAGTAATTCCTCATTCCAAAACCCTTCCAACTAAACCACTAATGCAAAAGATCTTATATGGTCCAGGTACGAATTCTTGTGTTTAAAAAAACCGAGAAAACGCAACTATTCGAGCTGTAATTAGTTTCAAAGGACATTTTCCTAAGCTAGAAATCTACAATCAGTGTTTAAATGAAGTGGTTAAGTTTAAATGAAGTTGGTTAAAATACTTGCCAGTCAAAGACAGCAGACCCAGTAAGAAACTTCCTTTTCAAAGGTGCCACAAAAGATAACTCTTAAAAAAAAAAAAGAAAAAAATCCAAATAAATCCACCTGTGGCTCAAATATAAGGAGGAGGTGGTATTACAACCAGGAAGTATTCTGTTTCCAAGATTGAGCTTCCTGGAGTAATTCAGAAATCATTTCCACACCAAAGAAAGAGGCCACCTTTTCCATTCTGTTTAACACTGCCACATTTAAAAGGCAAGGCTACTACTGTGAAGTCAGGATTCCTTGTGCTGGCCTGAGCAAAAGATAACTTACTCTTTCACCTGTAACCCACACGTCTATACACAAGCCCCTGAAAAACGTGGTCCTCTCTCTGGACCAGGTTTCCAGTACAAACATCTCCAAAAGAGCAACTTCCAAATGACTGAGAAGCCTACAATTCATCACCCCGTCCCCAGTGGCACCACGCACACACCAGCACCAGCAAAACAAGCCCCTATCCCCAGTTCTGCTACAAACTCTTTCCTGCAGTAACTCTCCCCCAAACAAGCGAGGCCCATTTGGTCACACACCACCGCCCTTCCGTGGACCACGTCCTATCAGTACACAACCCCTCCTGAACTCCATACCCATGTCCCACTCACTAGCAGTTCCTTACTCAACACACCCCCTCCCCACTTGATTCCACCCGCCCCTCTTCCATCCGGGCTCCAATCACCAGCCCTCTCCCACGACCACCCCTCTCCCACGACCACCCCTCTCCTGATCACTGGGTGCCCTCTCCTAGCGTTCCCCCCGAAAAGCCATCCGCGTGTCAAGTCCCCCTCCACCCACCCTCGTTCGCGGCCCAGCTCCCACAAGGGGAGGGCGACAAGGGTCCCCAAGGCGGACCAAGGGTCCAGGGAGAGGGGGAGGGGAGCTCAGGGTCGTGCGCATGCGCTCCGGGCGCCGCGGTAGCCGGTCGCCCCTAGGCCCGGAGAGGGCCCCAGCCACCGCCGTCGTCCCCCGCCCCCCCACCACCGCACACACACGCCAGCCCGGCCTCGGGC
>NW_011491618.1:2426507-2432011 GCF_000754665.1 Bison bison bison | reverse complement strand
GTGAGCGCCGCGCCGCGACGCACGGGGCGTGCTGACGTCATACGCCAGGGCGTGGCCTGGACTGGGTGGGGCGGGAGCCTAGGTGGAAGAGGAAAGGAGAGGAAATAAAAGAGGGGTCTGAATAATTATGTTTGTGCAGCTGCTCCGGCTTGGTAAAGTGCTTGCAAGGTCCATTTTAGAAGTTAAAGATAAATGACCTATGTGGAATGAAAAGGGGAGACAGGAGAGAACTGCAGTCTCCGTTATGTACACACCTTGACACGAGTTTAATGAATGAACTCTCTGTTACATATGAGGAATCCGAGGTTCAGAAGACTAAACGAAACTTGCCCAAAACGATTACACCTAATTAAAGTGGTAGTGGAAAGGACATTGGCTACAGAGTTAGCTAAACCAGAATGGGAATTCCACTGAGTTACATGACCTTGAGCAAATTACTAAGCCTGATTCTGTTTATTCCTTTATTGAGCATCCAACAACGCTTCGATGTAGGAATCAATAGCCTCATTTTACAGATGAAGAAACTAAGTCTTAGACTAAACTTTGTCCAGGGTTGCACAACTAGCAAAGATACAGTCTGTTTCCAAAAATGGTACTATTAACTTTTATGCTGTATTAGGTAACACTTCACATAGTAGTTAGGAGGAGTGGAAGATAATGAAATAATGTGTACAAATGCATGACATGTAGTTACTACGTGGTAGTTTCTCCAGGATCACCCATTACCGTTGAAACTCAAGATGCTTCCCTATCACCCCTCTTGCCCTCTCCAGAGCCAGGAGGAGCAGTGGTGGTGACAAAGGAAGTCTTGGAGCAAGAGTTTTGGGCCCCCCCATTAATGACTATCTAATATATAAAACAGTTTTCTTAACATGTAAGTGAGATGCAGATGTATTTTCAACCCTAATATCACCAGTCGCCATCCCTAACCCAACTACCCCTCCACTATAGAAATTCTAGAGCCTCATGTAACAACAGGCAAAGAGAAGATGGCAAAGGACCAGTCCTGGCACTATTTAACATGAACAAATTTCAAAAGTGTTTTCATGCCTTGCAAGGGACATCAACTTCATATTACTACAATCATTGTAACAGAAATAAGTATATTTGGGCTTATTTCAGAGAACTTTCTTGTCTCCCCCATAACAAGTTATATGTAACTGCCACTCAACTTTTCATGTAACATTGTGATTATAGGTTCCCAGGCACAGAGCCAGGCACTGTTAGGAAAAGCTTTCTGAAGAAGTGATAAATCTGAGACCTGATGGACAAGCAGGGAAAGAGTGGCCAGGTACCAGCAAGAGGGAACTGCAGATGCCAGGACCCATAAAAGGAAAGAGCTTGGTGCTTTCAAAAGTAGCTTAGAAATATATCATTAAACCGAGTGTGGGACTGGACTGATAAAGGCTATCTTAGCTTGAGCACTAGTAAACTTTCAAAAGACTTAGAAAATGTGAATTTTTTCCTTGGGGCAATTGAAAAACATTTAGCAAGGGAATGAAATGAGATATGAATCCAGATTCCCTTCCCCATACCTTTTTAATTAGTGAAATTAATCTCTTTCCATTTAGAACCCAGATTTATATCCTTATATTCACCTTCCAAAGAACTCACGAAGAATAAAGTTGCTTGAGGTAGGGAAGCAACCACTTCAACAATCTCCTCCCACCTCAACTCTGCCTCTAGGTAAGACCTCACCTAGACTAGCTGAGATTTCTGTTTTCTGTGTATGTTCCTCCAGAGGATTATTCTAATTTTTGTCGTAGGTGTGTGCTCCTTCTCCTCCCTCACCAACCTAGCTATCTCAAGGTTTACCTCCCCAGAGGGGTTTTGGAAGGCAAGATGACAGGACGACGAAAGGAGAGGGACAAGGCGAGCTTAGAACTGGGAGGAAGTGTGACTTAAGTCTATGCTACGTGTAAGAACTCTCAAAGCCTTTAGGAACGACCCCTCAGAATCAAGAAGCTGATCTGTCGGCCACCAAATCAACAGCGGATGAATTCAAGCAGGAAAGTCTTGGACTGGTGGAGGAAGGTGTGGGCCGTCTTAGCCACCTGAGTGTGCAAATTTAGGGTCCCACTTCAGCGCTGACAGGGGATGCCTGGCTTCCCGGAGCAGGGGTTGCCTTCTCTCCAAGACATCTCCAAATATCTTTGGAGGGTAGCGGTACTGGAGGAGAAAAGTCTGGTCCGGAAGGAATCCTAGCTCTGGATATTGCATGTCCATCTTCACAGCAGCAAAGCAAGAACCCTGGACGCACCGCCGATCCTCAGGTTAGTCTGTCCCATGACCCGGAAGAGCAGCTAGAGCCGCCTCTACGCCCTACGTCCACGTGCCGGCAATAGCAGCCACGTGGGGCTCTGCGGAAACGCCTTTGCAAAGATTTGTCCCCTACGCTGCCCAGTAGAGAGGAAGGGCTGGGAAGAGCGCAGGAGGAAACGGTACCGGCTGGAGGCCCGGCTCGCGCGAACCTAGGGCTGCGAGGGGCGGGGTCGAGGGCGGGGTTTACACTGGTCGCCGCCAGGGGGCGGGGCCTCGGTTCCGAAGGGTGGGCTCTGGAGGGCAGTGAGTAGCAGTTTACTCGTCGCCTGGACTCCTCGGCTTCCGCCTTGCCTCAAACCCTGGCCGGACCAGCCCGGGAGTCGCCATGGAGTCCACGCTGGGCGCGGGCATCGCGATGGCCGAGGCGCTGCAGAACCAGCTGCCCTGGTTGGAGAACGTGTGGCTCTGGGTCACCTTTCTGGGGGACCCCAAGAGCCTCTTTCTGTTCTACTTCCCCGCGGCCTACTATGCGTCTCGCCGGGTGGGCATTGCGGTGCTCTGGATCAGCCTCATCACCGAGTGGCTCAACCTCGTCTTCAAGTGGTGAGACAGCGAAGCCCTCCGGCGGCCTGGCCGCCCACCGCCAAGGGCCCTGAGCCTTGTGCAGACCCTGATTCCTCTCAGAAATTGCCTCAAAGGCCTGGCTCCCCCCTCCACCCCTACCTCCACCCCTACCCCCACCCCCAGGGAACCTTAAGACCTCCCCACCCCTACCCCATGGCCACTGACTTTTCCTCTTTGAGCATCTTTGTGCATCTTGAGCTCAGACCTCAGAGTCCCCGTCCTAATCATTAGACTAGTGTTTAACGGGCCTGATCAGATAAATCACTTAAGGGGGCGTGTTTAAAATGCAAATATCCCATCCCATCCCAGACACACTGATTTTGAAACTCCAGGGGAGAGCCTGGGAATCTGTATTTTTAAAAAACATCAATGGTGACTTAAGTAGCAGAAAGTCCTGCTTCTCAACTCACTCTTTAATTCATTTCTTCATTCATTTATTTGATAGAGTTTTTAAGAAGCTTGCTTTGTGCCAGCTTCAACACTGGCTTTTCAGGACAGAAAAGGCTTCCAAGTTAAGGTGTGGTCACCAGGCCATGGCCATCAACATAAGGAGCATTTGAAAACTTGCTAGAAATGCAGAATCTCAGGCTCTAGGTGGGAGCTCCTGAATCATTATCTACATTTTAGCAAGGACCCCAAGTGGTTCGTGTGCACAGTAAATTTCAAAAAGCACTGGGGCTAAAGCTTTGCCTTTTAGGGAACACTTTCTCTTCTCGCTTTTCACCTTCATTCACTAGTAGGCTCTGACACAGACTCAGGCAAGTGGGTAGGGCCCTTGGGGCTTATCTGTTTGTGCCACCTGTTCTCCTGGGTGCAGAAGGGAGCTATACTTCCCACTGGGCGTGCAACTGCACCTCTCCTCACCTCACCATCTATTGCCATATTGCCAGCCTGGGGGAGGGAAGGGGGTTTCATAGGAGACACTTGAATGGGCTAGAATGACTTGGTGAAAAACCAAATACCTTCCCTTCCACTTCTCTCTACCAGGCCTTCATCCCTACTATAAACGGTAAAGCAGTTGTCTAATCATTTCCTTCCTACTGAGTTGCCCTTTGCTTTGTGCTGTTCTCCCTCAGAGTCTGTATCAGCCTTCCCGTCTCATCCTGTTCCCCTAAGACCATTGATTCCCACATGGCAAAGCCCCTATTAATTTCCTAAGTATGTGTTGAGCATCTGGTGTGTGAACCAGACTCAGTTTTTGGCGGGGAGAGGCAGGTCCCTTTCCCAGCCCTTGGCTTCCTGGTCAGCATCTCTGCTGTTCTCCCAACCTTTTCTCTTTCTGGCCACAGCAGCCTCTTAGTCTGCTGTGTGTTTTCCAGGGTCCAGCGAAGCACCTAGCTAAGCCAGGGGATTTAAAACTGTTTTGTCTTCTTTATTTTCCCTCAGCTTCCCTGTGCATTCCTTGCCTCCATTTTTTTTTTTTTAAATAGAAGGACTTTATTTATTATTTTGGCGGGCACTGGGTCTTCATTGTGGCAGGGGGCTCTTAATTGTGGTGCATGGGCTTTCTCTAGTTAAGGTACATGGGCTTCTCCTTGGGGGATGCTCAGGCTTCTTTTGCTGCGGCGCGTGGGTTCAGTGACTGCAGCACATGGGCTTTGGCCCTGCAGCATGTGGGATCTTAATTCCCCAACCAGGCATCAGACCCACATCCCCTGTGTTGGAAGGCGGATTCTTAACCACTGAAGCACCAGGGAAGTCCCGCCCCGTTTTCTTATATTTGTTTTATTTCTTAGTTGGCTGTGTCAGGTCCTAGTTGTGGCACATAGTATCTTTAGTTGCAGCACGCACACTGTTCGTTGCAGAAGGGGATTCTAGTTCCCTAACCAGGGATCATACCTGGACCCCCTGCATTGGGTGTGTAGAGTCTTAGCCCCTAGACCACCGGGGGAAGCCCCGCCCCACTACCATTTTCAAGCATGAGAGACTTTCCTAAGTAACTGAGGCTGGAATTTGGGAAATGGAGAACAGAGAAGCAGCAGAGTGAGGGTCTGGGAAGGAGAGGGAGACTCAGGTCCCGGGCTGTCTGTAAATGACAAGAACAGAGCTGGCCTTGCAGTGGGAGGGATAAGAATGGGACTTTTGAGCATCTCAGAGCACACCCACACACACCACAATCTCTTGTCTCCTTACCACTTTTTTAAAAAATGCACACTTTCTCCTGTTCCAAGGTAAAAAACCGTGGCAAGGCAGTGACCCAAAATCAGATGTCCTCTCTGACTCCACCCTATAAGCCCTTCGGAGTATTCCAGGTGTCCATCTGCCTCACCCCCATTCCCCTGGCCTTTGTGTGTCTGTGTGTGTGTGTGCAATGGCATCTGCTCTTTTCTAGGTTTCTGTTTGGAGACAGGCCCTTTTGGTGGGTCCATGAGTCTGGGTACTACAGCCAGGCTCCAGCCCAGGTTCACCAATTCCCCTCTTCTTGTGAAACTGGCCCAGGTGAGAAGCCCCAAACCTCCCTCGCCCAATGTGGTTAGCGTTTGGTGAGTGTTCGATAGTACTTTTCAGCCGGGACCACCTAATCATCAGAAGCCTAGTCTCCCAGTTACTGGACCAGAGAACAAAGAAACCCACGGAAGAAATGTAGGAGCGCCCATGCCAGTGTGCCAGTTGCTTAC
>NW_011491618.1:2418424-2426407 GCF_000754665.1 Bison bison bison | reverse complement strand
GTTGTCAAGGCAGAAGTCTGACAGCAGTGACTGCAGGCTTGGGGGCTGGGGGAGGCTTCAGGGCAGAGGGAGCTATGGCCAGCGCTGGAGGAAGGCTCTCTCGCGGCCACAGGGAGGCAGTTGTGTTGAGCTATCACCAGGTGCACCTGGGCTCCCACCAAACTCAGCTCCGACCACGAACTGAGTTTCTGAATCCCCCGGCAGGCAGCCCTTCTGGACACTGTATGATCACAGGAGCAGCCCTCTGGCCCATAATGACAGCCGTCTCTTCCCAGATGGCCACTCGGGCCCACAGGTACACCTTGGCATCGCCCACCAGTGGGGGTGGGGTGACGGTACCCTGGACCCAAAAGCCCTGCAGCAGGGTGGCCTGAGAGCTGGAGTTCTGGGGACCCCGGGTTATTTGGTCCAAGTGCCTGGGTGCTCAGGGAAGCCCAGCAGTGCGTGGACATCTCGTGAACCATCTGCTTCTCTTCTTTTTAGCCGCTGGGTGAGGGTGATTCCTAGCTTGGCTTATTGCACCTTCCTGCTGGCGGTCGGCTTATCTCGGGTCTTCCTCTTAGCACATTTCCCTCACCAGGTGTTGGCTGGCTTAATAACTGGTGAGCAACTGGGGCAACGGGGTGGACCCAGAGGGTGCCATTGACAGTGGGAGGACCAGTGTATGATTTTCCCATTGTACGGCCAACCCCAAGTCCCCCTTCTGACAAACTACCCTGCTGTTCGGGGTGAGGGTCATAGCCCCAAACTCCTTGAAGCTGCTGTCACCCTGCTTCCCTAGGTGCTGTCCTGGGCTGGCTGATGACCCCTCAGGTGCCCATGGAGCGGGAGCTAAGTTTCTATGGATTGACCTCACTGGCCCTCTTGCTGGGTGCCAGCCTCATCTACTGGACCCTCTTTACACTGGGCCTGGATCTTTCTTGGTAAGTTCTGCTTTGAAGCTTGGGGAAGTAGGGGCCTCTCCTGCCTCCCCTCTATCTGGCCTGGTGGCTCTCTGGTTCGCTGTTGTTAAATAGGGACACATTACCAGTTCACATACAGTCTCCTGAACATGGCGGTAGACCCCAAAGGGATAGAAAGCCATCCACCTTCTGGGTCCCAGGGGAATCTCTCTCCTGGCAAAGACTCTTGCTCTCCACAGGTCCATCAACCTAGCCTCTAAGTGGTGTGAGCGGCCCGAGTGGGTGCACTTGGACAGCCGGCCTTTTGCCTCCCTGAGCCGTGACTCAGGGGCCGCCCTGGGTCTGGGCATCGCTCTGCACTCTCCCTGCTATGCCCAGGTACGGCGGGCACACCTGGGATATGGCCAGAAACTAGTCTGTCTTGTGCTGGCCATGGGGCTGCTGGGCCCCCTGAACTGGCTGGGCTACCCCCCTCAGATCAGCCTTTTCTACATCTTCAATTTCCTCAAGTACACCCTCTGGCCATGCCTGGTCCTGGCCCTCGTACCCTGGCTGGTGCACATGTTCAGTGCCCAGGAAGCACCACCCATCCGCTCTTCCTGACTCTAGGTGCCTCCTGCACCCACCTCCCCTCACAAAGCCCGTGCTCTGTGACCTCCAGCCTTGGGAGGCAGCTCCGTCCACTTCCAGCCCCCAGCAACCCTGCTCATGTTGAATTTTCTACTTCTCCCACCACCTGGTCACAGCCCCAAAGAGGGGCCTTTTCTCTCCCAGGAAGGTCCTCCTGCCTTCCCTCCCAAGTCCCCAAAGAGCAAAGGCAACAGTGAGAACAGTGGATTTCTGTAACACTGTGAGGGGCTCGGAGCAGCCCCAATAAAGCCCTTCCACACCTCTGGACTCCTCTCTTGCCTCCGTGAACATCTCCACCAGACTTGGCTATGCGCATGCAGGGCAACCCTTGCCAGACTGCTTGTTCTGCACCCGCTCCAACCTTGTGCCCACAGAGGCTGAGAGTCAGAAGGAAAAGCAAGCCCTTTAGCCCTGGGCCCCCTTCCTACCACCACCACCTCAGCCACACAGAGATCCCAGGAGATGCTGTGGCTACATTCAGGGAAACCTTGTTCTTTAACCTACAGGACAGAGATCCCACTCCCTCCCACCCCAGCCTCTGTTTCCTAAATTGTTTAGTCCAGGGACTGGAGAAGAGAAGAGTAGGAACCCCAGAGAACAGAGACATTGGCCCCAGAAGGCACTGCCAGAAACAAGTTTTATTTCCACAAGGACACACTGTAACAGGTTACAGGATACTCAACTGAAATCTATGTCCAGGGAGACAAAGCAGGGAGTGGGTTTACATGAGAACCAGACAGGCCATGGGAAGAGGGAGGGGAAGGGGCCCAGAGCTGGGGCTCAGCCCCACACCCCAGGAAGATCTAGAACACACTAACAACATGCAAGACACAGTGCATGATAAACCTGTGGTGGCGGGACTCCTGCCCCTCCCCTGGCTCCCTCAACCCTGCTCAGGCCCCCAGTAGGATAATAAATATGTAAACAGATTGTTGGGGCCCTGGGGAGGGGAAGAAAGAAAGACTATGCAGGGTTGGGGAGAAGGAGGGAGGAAGACTTAGCCCCCCAGGAGCTTCTTCCCATCTTTGGTTTCCCACAGGCTGGACAGCATTCCCTAAAAGTCTTGTGGGCTCCTAGCCCTGGAAGCAAGGCTAGGCCGGGCTCCTGGGAGAGCAAGGACAGCTCCTAGCCTCATCCAGGTCTTAGTTTCCCTGGGCGTGGCCCACAAAGGAAGCCCAGAAGGGAAGCTAAAGCTGAGGGCAGGCTCCTGGGTTCTGTCCCTGTTCCTTCTAGAACCCACACCCACTCTTACCCTCCCCAGGCTTCAAAGCCAAAGGTCCTAGGAGGGAGTTGGGCCCTGACCCTTCTGCTTGCAATATGCTGGGTGGCTGGGGAAATCTGGTCCTGAACAGCAGGGGGGCTCTCACCAGCCTGGAGTCCCCCCTGCAGGAACCACCTTCTCCCCCTCCCCACACCGTGCCAGCGGAGGGGCAGGGAGGCCAACAGATTATGAGGGATAGCAGGCCTGGTTCCGCAGCTCCTCTTGGTCCCGCAGAACCCGAGAGTCCAGCCCCCTCGCTCCCCACACACTTTCCCTCTCTCCAGCCCGAGAAGGGGAAACAGGCCCTGAGGAGTGCAAGGCAAGGCTGCCCTGCCCACAGACCTCAGGCCCACATCCTAGAGCACAGAGCTGAGGCCAGGAGAAAGATGGAGGAGAGGGGGGCTCTGTGGAGATGCTGAGGACACCAGGAAAAATGGTGAGAATCGCAGGGTGGGAGCCCACCTCCCCTCCCCTCCACATCTTAAGACTGTAGAGAGACCCTCAGGATCCTCCCCTGGGGCTGGAGAGGGGAGGAAAGTGAAATTAAGGCATTTCTCCCTAAGTCAGCTGAAGCCAAGGCACCAAACTTGCTGTTCCCTCCTCACTCAGGGAGCCCCCAGAGCCAGAAGGTGCTTTCTGGGCCCCGTGCCCACCTGAGCTGGCCCAGGCTCCAGGGGGAACAAGAACAGGATGCAGGAAGTGGGTGTGGGAAAGAACATGGGAGAAGGCCTGGACGGGATACCCCTCACCCCTCAAAAAGAGCACACTTCTAAGCTGAGACCTGGGCCACGGAGGTGGAAGGGCGGCCTGAGGCAGCTTAGAGGAGCAGCAGGGGTGAGGCTGAGAGACCCACACAGCACACGTTGTTGAATGTGTGACTTTTTGTTTTTAATAGAAAAAATAAACAAAATCACAATGATGAAGCCCAGAGAGATGGGGGCCAGGGCGTCACAGGGCAGGCTCCTGTTCCATAGGCTCCTCTGCTGGCCTGTGGGGACAAGCACAGGGAGAGGTGTTGAGGCAATGGTGGTGGGGGCAGCTTGGGCGAGGGCTGCGAGATGGGGGGGAGCCTCACCTGGGGCTGTGCTCCCGGGCTGCAGCCGCCTGGGCCTGCTCGGCCCCCACCGACAGCAAGGCCATGGCGCTCACAGTCTCAGCCTCCTCTGTCTCACCTGCCTGGGCCTCCCGCAGGGAACGGCCTAGGCCAGCAGCGAACCTCTGCACACAGCTCCAGTGTTTACCTGTGGATGAGGGGTGGGCAGGGGGTCAAGGAGGGGCAGAAACCCCCAACCGTATGGACTTTCCCCAGCCCTGGTGTGCAGTCAAGTTTTTCGCCTCTACTCAGCAAGCTGGGGCCAGAGCCTCTCTGCCTGTCCCCACGTACTCTGGATCTCGATGACTTTCTCCAGCGTGGCCACTGCGTTGATGTTGGGCTTTTGCTGCAAGACTGCCTCGTCCAAGGGCTGCAGCTGGCAGGAGAAAGAAGAACAAGCTTAGGGTTGGGAGTGGCCGTGGCTGCCCCTCTAACCACCCGAGTCAGCCCCATGACAGGGGCAAGCATAGCCTTTTGAGAAATCTCTATTCAGAAAGTCTTCTCTGGCTACCAGCGATCCTTGGGAACCAAAAAAAAAAAACCTCCCCAAGGACCCTGGGTGCTGCCTGACCCAAGAAAGGGTCCCTCCCCCACCCCACTGGCCCCTTGGTCCCTGACCTACCGGCCCACCTCCCCCAGCCCTTCTGTGCACCCCTTACCTCCACGCTGAGCAGCGCCGAGACACAGGCCTCAGAGGCATCACAGATGGCGGTCAGGTCGTGGCCTCCCTCCAGGGCCAGCACCACCCGGCCCCCTGCCAGCGTCATCAGCTGCCTGGTCAAGTGGCCAAAACCTTCAGGGATGGGTGAAGGGAGGAGGATGAAATGGTTAATGAAAGAAAATCAATTCAAAAAAAAGAGAAAAAGAAACACAAGAGATGAGACAAACAGCTTTAAACCTTAAAACAGATATCCATAATAAAACTCAATGTCATGGATTGAATGTTCCATTAAAGACAAAATGAAGAGACTAAAAAGATCCAGTTATACATCTCCTAAGGAGTATCATGAGAAACCACCACTGAAACACAAGAGGTCGTCACTCTACAACTTCATGAGGAGGTACACTCCCCAACCTGTCAGCCCCTCAAGGCCAGGGCTGCAGAAGAAAGGAGGATGCTGCCAGGATGATTCCAAGCCCTAGACCTGTCCCCGTGTTCCTCCCATGGCTTCCCAGGTGGCGCTAGTGGTAAAGAACCCACCCACCAATGCAGGATACATAAGAGAAGGGGACGCTCCCGTAAAGAAGGAAATGGCAAACCACTCCAGGAAAGTACTCTTGCCTGGAGAATCCTATGGACAGAGGAGCCTAGTGGACTGCAGTCCACAGGGTTGCCAGAGAGCTGGACACGAATGAAGCGACTTGGCATGCAAGCACACACAGCATTCCTCCCAGCTTTCCGCTCATCCCCACCATCATCACTGCTCCATAGCCTCCCTCAGTCCCCCAGCAGGCTCACATCTGGCGGTGACAGAGTAGCCACCCAGCGGAGACAGGTGTCCCTCAACAGCATCAAAGCCAGCGGAGACCAGGACCACATCAGGTGAGAACTCGTGGGCAATGGGCATCACCACTGTCCTGCAAAGGGAGGGCCCGAGCTGACCCTGGCAGATGACTCGGCCAGGCCTGTCTCCCCACAGGGCCGACCCCTCCACCCAGACCAAACTCTGTGCTTTCTACCCCTCCCACGGCAGGGCCCAGAGGCTTCCACCCCTCCCCGGCCCTTCTCAGTCCCCACCTGAAGGCCGTTAGGTACTCCACGTCTCCGATGGGGGGGTCCACACCTCCCGTCCATGCCACGTTCACATTGTACCCCACGCCCGGCCCTCCGCCAACCTGGCAGCATGGTGGGGGGGCAGGGGGTTACTCTCACTGCCTGGGGAGTCCAGACGTCGCCCCGCCCTCAGCCCTGCCTCCAGCCCTTACTCCACTGACCTCTGTTCTGCATGGAGGGGCAGCTGGCCGGCGTGGTCCTCCCACTAGGAGCCCAGACTCCCCAGGTTACCAGCACCACCACGGGCCTCCACGGCTCCCTGCCAGGTCCCATTCTGCTACCTCCCCGTGGGCCCCGAGTTTGAGCCCAGGAGCTGTACCTCTTCAGGAGCCCCAGAGCCCGGAAAGAAGTTCCCGTTGTCATAGCGATGCAGGGAGATGTAGAGCACAGAGGGATCGTTGTAAAATGCTTGCTGGGTGCCATTGCCATGGTGAATGTCCTAGTGGGGAAGGGTGGAGGCGTCAGGAAAAATGGCCCAGGCTCTGACCCAAAGGTCAAAATTCACCTTGCCCCCAACCCTCACCCTATGGTGAACTCTGGGAGTGCAGCTTGCCCCTAGATACAGGGCATCCATATTCCATTCACAATGAAATCCCCCCACGCTTCTTTAACCAGGGTCCGTGGGCCAGGATGTGGCACTGCATAGAGGAGACACAAAGCCAGGGGATGAATGGTGGTGGCTCCCCCTGCAAGGCCCCTCTACCCACGCAGAGGGGGACAGTAAAGTTAGGCAGGAATTGAAACATTCTGAAGAAGAATCCAGTGTGAT
Source organism: Bison bison bison (assembly GCF_000754665.1). Lineage (NCBI taxonomy): Eukaryota > Metazoa > Chordata > Mammalia > Artiodactyla > Bovidae > Bison > Bison bison. Next base: position 2,419,978 of record NW_011491618.1, on the reverse strand, counting down.
GAACCCTGAAGCCCAAGCTAGGCTTTAGAGAAATCAGATCCTTTCTTGCCAAGGCTTGCTCCTGGCTACTCCCCAGCTCACCGGGAGCAGTAGGGGCCTCTCCCTCTGCTGAGAGACACAGGGGTGGAGAAGCTAAGTGACTTTAGTTGGGTGAGTCCCCCCAACAGCCCCATGTCTCCATTTATCAAATAGACATTCCACTTCTTAGGAAGCAAGGTGACCATGAAGCAGTACCATGTGTCAGTTCCCAGTCAAGAGGGGTTCTAGCAATGGCAAGGGGATATCTCTATCACTCAAGGCAAAAAAACCTCCTCGGCTGTTCAAGGCTGCGGGGGATGGGGGGGCAGCAGCTAAAACCACTTTCGAGTCTCCCCCAGTGAAGAGGGAGCCCCAGGGGACTGGGAGGGCTGGGTTAACACCCCAGAGTCAGCAGCCCAGCCCATTCCAGGCCCTGAGGATGATGGGACGAGATTGGGGTGGGGGACTCCTGAAGGCTGACCCTGGTCCCACCAGGCACTGCCTACCCAGTCCACGATGAGAACCTTGCCCACGTTCAACTTCTGCTGCAGGAGCTTGGTTGTGATAGCTACTGAGTTGAAGAAGCAGAATCCCCTGCGGCGTGGGGAAGAAGAGGGCAGGGCGTCAGCCTTACTGGACGTTCGCGCTGGGAGCCACAGATACACAGTGTCAGCTCTGCTGAGAGGGAGAGGGGGGCAGGGCAGGGCTGAGGTGGCACTCACATGGCTGTGGATTCCTCCGCGTGGTGTCCTGGGGGCCGGATGATGGCAAATCCATTCTGAAGAGGTGTGGACAGAGGAACAGAGACGAGAGGCAGACAGGCGGGCAAGGTGGCCATGGATCGGGGTAGACACAGACGAGAAGCATAAGCCAGGAAAAGAACATATGTGAGAAACATCAGTCACACAACCTTTAGGAGTGTGGCCAGCCGAGGGCGGCATGGGTCAGAAGCGACCTTCTGAGGTCGTCTCTCTTTACCCCTCACCCCCTAGTCCGCCTGGAGCTGTCACCTCCTCCTCACACCTGCACCTGCGAGGTGAGATTACAGAGGACGGTGCCCTACTGGTGGGAAAGCTGAGGCTGCCCAACCCCCTGCTGCTCAGGCAGCAAGACCAAGTCATCCCCCACCCCCGCCACAGCCAGCCCACACACACTCACCTTGAGCTCCCCTGCAGCCACCTTGAATGCCAGCTCCACCAGGCAGCCCACCGCCATGCGCACGGCGCTGGAGGAGTGCATCTCGTTCCACACAGTGTCGCTGTCCACCTGCAGGGGCAGGAGAGTGGGCTTCAGTGTGCCCCCTGCAGGGGGAGGGCAAGAAGGGGGGTGCAACCATGGTGGGGGGAAGGGAGGGGCTGGAGCTGGGAGCACCACCCGCCCAACCCCATGGGCCGGTGCCCTACTCACCCCAATGCCCCCGCAAGGCAGCATGGCGTACATCTTCTGGCTGATGGGGCCTGAAGGGAAGAGGGACAGAGCTACGCTAGAAGGCGCCTCCGCTGCCAGGGCCGCAGGTGGGCATGTGCAGTGGGCAGG
>NW_011491618.1:2412792-2418324 GCF_000754665.1 Bison bison bison | reverse complement strand
CAGTGGGCAGGGAGCTCAGTCACAGAGAAAGAAGGTCAGACCCCAGCAGAGAACAGGCCATTGCACCCCACGCCAGGTGGGAGATGACTGTCCCCCGTCCTGAGGGGCGATCCTTCCCCGGGGGCAGGCGGCAGGGAGAAAGGGGCCTGACAGGTGAGGCAGAAGGGCACCGCCCATCACCAGGTCTGACCAGTCTCTTCCTGCCCTCCTGCACACACCCCACTCATGTGCTGTAATCTGTGTGAATGGCGCCCTCTGGAGGCCTGTGATGTGGCAACCACGGAGACCCACTTGCCTACCAGGGGATGGTCCTCCCGACAGCCCCTGTCCCATCCGGGCAGCAGACCCAGCCTGGCCCACCACCCCTCCCTGCTGGCCACTCAGCTCACCGAGCAGCTTCTTGCTGTCCAGCTTCTGCCGGTTGAGGGGGCTGGTACCGTAGAGCAGGGTGTGGTACTCGGAGTGCACCGTCTGGATCTCATCCAGCGTGGCTTTACGACCCCGGATTCGCTGTCGGGAGAGGGGGGAGCAAGAGGGGGTTGCTGGTGATTAGGCTGGCGCTGCAGGCCCAGCACCTCTCTCCGCCCCACAGTCTGGGCACATGAAGCCACCCTCTAGCCTCAGGAGATCCAAAAGTGGTTGCGGTTTTTTTTTAATCGATGGGACATTGCCATTCTTTTTATTTTTGGCCATGCCATGCAACACACAGGATCTTACTTTCCCAAGCAGGGATGGATCCTGGGTCCCCTGCAGTGGAAGTGCCGAATCCTAATCAATGGCCCTCCGGGGAAGTCCCAGGAGATGCAAAGTTTTGAGAAAGTATGCTTCGGTCCCCCTGGGACCCCAGCCCAGGACCCTCCCCCATTCAGCTGGGGACCATGGGGGGCACCAGGCCACAAAGGATGGAACTGGGAAGCACACGGGGGCCTGACCCTGAAGTCAGGGGTTGAAAAGAGAATGAGGAAGAGACACAGACAGAGGCATCCTTGACACGAGAAACAGGACTTTCACTGGGTTTGAGGTGCAGGCTGGAAGGAGGGGGGACCCCCTTACCTCACACTTGCTGAGCAGGCCTGTCTCCTGCAGCCGGGACCAGATGCTCTGGATCCGGCCAGCGTGCTCGGGGTGCACGTGTGTGTTCCCGCACATGCACTGGTGCTTCAGCATGAACGTGTCGTAGACCACACCTTGGCCGGAGACACACCTGTCAGCCAGCACAGCTCCGGGCCGTGTCACAGCCCGGCCCGCCACCCTCAGCGGAGCTCACCGAGCTCTCCCTGGCCCACCCTGGTCCCAGCCCCTCCTCATGGCCACTCCAGCTGCCCTCCCACATGCCTGCTCCTCTTCTCTTCCTGAAATTCCTTTCCCCCATCACCGCCTGTCAGCAGTCTCCCTGTTCCTCAAGCCTCCACCAGGCTGCCTGACACCACCATCCGCTTTAACCTCATGGCACCTCCTCCTTCCCTTCATCCCCCGTCAGAGCCTCTGTGTGCTGCCCCCCACCCCCACACCCCATTGGTGAGTGGGGACCATCCTCAAGTGGGGCCCCTCAAAGGGACCATCCGTGCCCCTACAGAGCCCAGCTCTGGGCAGTTTCACGTGGAAGAGCCTTCTGGAATTGACTGAGGCCTTCACTCTTAACCTTAAAGGGAGGGGAAAGAGCTAGAGGAGCACGGCCCCACTGAGATAGCGGGCTCCCTCCACCCAGGCCTCCAGGGCAGAGGTATCGAGGAAGCAAAATCAGTGGTCCCTCGGTGTGGGGCGGGGGTGCCCTGAGAAAGATGCTGTTCCCGGAGTACATGGACATTCACCCACACCTGCCCAGTGAAGCAAAGGCTGCCACCATGACCACAGGTGGCTGTGCACACAGGGAGACAGCCAAGGCCTGTTCCCTCCCTTCAGGGTGCTCTGAGGGTCCCTGGCCATCCCTCCAGGGCAGAGGCTATATCTCATCCCTTCACAACGCCCAAGACCAGATGCCATGCCATGCACAGCATGCCACCCCCTGCCGCAACACACACAATGGAAAGACGGCTCATGGGGGAAGGGCTCACCTGTGGTGAAGAGGTGCTTAGTGGGCTGGTCTGGGGGGCTCTTCATGCCCCCAGGGGCAGCAGGTGAGGACTGGGTGCGGCCCAGGGCCTGGTGGGGCACAGTGGCCAGGCTGAGGGGTGCCTGGTACACCTGCAGCGGCTGCAGCTGCTGGGTGTCTGCAAATGCCTGGGAAAGAGAGAGCGGGAGGGAGCCTGGGTGAGGCCGAGGCTGAGACGGAAGTTAGGACAGGTGCCCTAGGGCCTCCCGGGGGGCCTGAATCCAACCCTCTCTTCCAGATCTCCTCCTTCCTCCAGCTCTTCCCTCCAGGGACAGGAGACACTCCAGTCTTAGCCATCTCCATCTTCATCTCCATCCCCGAGGAGATGGGGAGGGATGGGGGGACGAGATGAGTCATGCTACCAGAGAAACATTGAGGTAAGCTGCTGGGAGGGACGGGGGTGTGGGAGGGGGTGGGATGAGTCAGGCCCAGAGGGCTCAGCTGTGTCCGCCATGAATGGAGTGTGCGCTCGCTCGGCGCCAGGGCAGACTGTAGTAACAGCGGGGGCGGGTGTGTACACACGCACGCACGCAGAGACCGACGCACAACCGGCCCTACGTAGGCAGAGACGCAGATATACACAGGCCACGTGCATCCGAGTGTGCGTGTGCGCACGCACGCACACACACACACACAAGCAGACAGGCGGGGGCAGTCACAGTCAGAGGGAGGGGCTGGCAGACAGGGCAGAGAGAGCTCTAAGACTGACACCACCTCTCTCCCTTCCGAAGCCCCTTGTCTCTTTCCTGCTCCCCTGGGCACAGCCTGGAAACTGCAGACTTCGGAGAGGGAAGGGCAAAGGCGGAAAGAGGAGGCGGGAGGACAGACGGCTGGTGATCAAGGGCCGGGGCGCAGGGGGCCACCTTTTTGTAACCAGCACTGGACTCCTCCAAGTCGGGCCCCTCTTCAGCACCGCTCTCGCGCTCCTCGTCCTTGACCTGGATGCAGTCCTCCTCCTCCTCCTCCTCCTCTTCCTCCTCCTCCTCTTCCTCCTCCTCCAGGTCTTCCTGGGTGCTCTCACTCTCCGTGGAGCCTTCTCGGGGTATGGTCAGGGCTCCCTCCCCCAGCAAGACCTCCTGCTGCTCCGTCAGCTCCTCCTCTGTCTCCTCGGGGTGGGTGGTGGGCTGCCGTGGCAGCTCCCCCGTCTTGGTAAGGATCTGGAAGCAGAGCCAGGAGGCCCATCAGCTGGGAGCAGGGCACAGCCATGCAGCCCAAGCCCCCGGAGAGTCTATTCCTGCACTTCTCTGTGTGGCCACCCAGCCCATACAGAGCTTTGATGTGGACAGAAAAAGGCAAGGTGGGGACTTCCCTGGTGCTCCAGTGGCTAAGAAGCCACTTGTCAACCTATGGGGGACCACAGGTTCGATTCCTGGTCCTGGAACTAAAATCCCACTTTTCAGAGGCAAACTAAGTCCTCATACCATAACTACAGAGCCCTCACTCTAGGATCCATGCCTCACAACAAGAGAAACCACTGCAGTGATAAGCCTGTGCATTGCAACCAGAGAAAGCCTGCAGCCAAAAATAAATAAGTAAATAAAATAATGAGCTTTAACAATATATAAATATCCCCCCCCGCCAAAAAAAAACACACACAATATATTCTCTAAAGAAAAAGGGCAAGGTGACTCCTCTGATGCAGCAGGGAGTGGCCGAGGAGGTCAGATGCGCCTCCCTCTCTGCCAGCCTAGCACCCTCTGTCCTGCCCCTAGCAGAGCCCCGGATGTTGGCTTCTCCCAGCTCACCTTGCCCAGCCAGCCCAGCACCCTTGTGTCCTGCCCCCAGCACAGCCCCGGATGTCGGATTCTCCTGGCTCACCTTGCCCAGCTGCAGCTGCTGCTGCTTCTGCTTCTCCAGGAACTGCTGGTGCTGCTGCTGCATGACCAGCTGCTGCAGGGACTGGGGGCTCTGGGGCAGCGGCGAGGATTGGGTGCGGCTCAGGGGCCGGTGCCGCGGGAGCTTGCCCACTGTCCGCATGCTGGTGGCCACGCGCTCACCCGTCACCAGCGGGGACTGCCCGTGGAGCGGCACTATGAGGTGGGGGAAGGGGAGCAAGCATTACTGTTAGGGCACCAGGCTCCCCACTCCCACCCCAGACTCTCTTCCTTCTGGAACAGCGCCCTACCCCCTGGGGCGGGGCAGGGGGTGGAACCTGGGAGGGGCCTGGAGCACCTCTGCCCCCAGATGAGACCTATTCTTCCTCCTCCCTACAACTGAACAGTCCTGCTGCTCAGAGTCACCACCTCCAGCAAGACTTCCTGGATTCACTGTTCCCTCCCTTTAATTCATTTAGTCAAACTTTTATGGTAGGCCCAGGAACATTTTTACCAACTATCAGAGTTCCTGGGCTTCTCTGGTGGCTCAAAAGAATCTGCCTGAAGTGCAGGGACCCAGGTTTGAGCCCTAGGTTAGGAGAAGGGAATGGCAACCCATTCCAGTATTCTTGCCAAGAGAATCCCAGACAGAGGAGCCTGGCAGGCTACAGTCCATGGGGCCGCAGAGTCGGAAACGACTAACAAACACACACTACATACTCCCTTTAAGTCACTTACAAATACACAGTTTTGGGCCCTCCTTGTGCATGAACAATGACTAGTTCTCCCCAGCTGTAAGACCTCCCTGATCATGGACATGGATCCCACAGGGCTGAGAAGCCTAGGGGCCAAGATCATGAGACTTTTAAGCAGAACCTCTTCTGATGCTGCCAGGTCCTTATAGGCTGTCTGTCTAAAGCTATGCTGTCCAATCCTATGGCTGCCAGTCACACATGACCACTGAGCACTCGCAATGTGCCCTGTCTAAACTAAGATGTGCTCTAAGTATGAAATATCCACCAGGGTTAAAAGACAGTATGAAAACAAAATAAAATATTTCACTGCTAACTCTTTACATTCATTATATGTTCCGATAATAGCATCCTAGATAGACTGAGTTAGGTATAAGTTATTAATTTCACCAATTTCTTTTTGCATTTTTTAACGTGGCTACTACAACAAACACTTTAAAGTACATGTGCCGCTTGTATTATATTTCTACTGGATGGCACTGCCCTGGAATAGGAGCTCCATTAGGATGGTAGAGGTCAGGTACAGTGCCTGGCTGGCTGCAGGGACTCAATAGCATCTGTAGAATGCGGAAAAAATCAATGATGCCGCTGAGGGGAGCTGTGACATGCCTGGTGAGTATCCCTGGCTACTTCTCCCTGACAAGTGGTCCCTCCAGCTGAGCCCTCAGGATGGGGTCTGGCCACACCCCCTCCTCGCACAGCTGCCTGCCACTCACCAGCAATGAGGGTGCTCTGCTGCCGGGCTTGTTCCAGCAGCAGCACGTGCTGCAGCAGTGAGGCATGCCCGTGGGGGCTCGAGTCGCCCTCCAGTGCCACGCCCAGCAGGCAGCCAGGGATGGAGGATGTGCTCATGAACTTGCCCGTCAGGGCACCC
>NW_011491618.1:2410782-2412692 GCF_000754665.1 Bison bison bison | reverse complement strand
CCCGTCAGTGCCCCGCCCTGCCGCAGGGACTGGAGGGCCTGCCTCTCGGCCTCCTGCTGCGTCGACAGCTTCGGGGAGGCCTGGGGTGGGACAGGAGATGGCGATGAGAGAAGGGTTTATAACTGCCCCCCAAGGTCTGCCAACGTTGAACCAGCATCCCTCACCTACCCTCTGCCCACCCCCACCTTTGGGGAGGACCTTCTGATCTCCCTCAGGACCTTGGGAGGACAAATGCGCCAGCTGGGGGGATCCAGGACCAAAGACCTCAACACCAGAGGGGACGTGCCCCGTACTCACGGTGAGGTGCGAGTTGGTGACAGTGACCGTGGCCTGCAGCCCTAGGGAGATGTTGGGCAGAGAGGGAGACGTGTAGAGGCTGAACTGGTTGGGGGAGGTGTCCGGAGGGAGGGCCCGGTGCTGGGGGAGCATCTGGGGAGCAGTTGGGAGAGACAGGCATGAGAGCAGGCAAAGGACAGCCACCTGGGGCCAGGGCAAGGCGGAGGGCTCCGAATGGCACCCCACTTCCCACACCAAGCCCCACCTGGGGGAACTGAGAGGTCAGAGCCATGCAGAGGCCCACAGGACACATCCCACTTCGGGGCAAAAGGTCCCTCCAGTCTGTCCATGTGGGGCAGAAAGGCCCCTGCTGGGCACTCTCAGCCAGACAGACCGCACGGGACGGGAAGCAGCTCTGGCCCACCCGCTCAGTCCCTGGTGGGCCTGTACCTCGGTGGGGATGTTGGGAACCGAGCCCGTAAAGCCATTCTCCGCGATGGTGCTGTGGGAACTGTTGGGAGAGCTGGGGCCAGAGCCTGGTGCGCTGTTACACACGGCGGACACTACGGGAGAGGCGGCTGTCACCTGGGCCGCTCGGAGCAGCCCCCCCACTCCCCGGCCCTCAGAACAGGGACAAGAGACGAGCCCTTACCCCCAGGTCCGGCACCTGTGATCTCAACAGCTCTCTTCTTAAAGGTGCTAATGACAGTCCCATCCTTGCGACGCAAGAGGGGACTGCTTCTCCGCTCGGCCACCTTCTGCTTTAGCCTCGAACGTACTTTTAAGTTGGGTTCGGAGGCTGGGGAGAAGGCAGCCGGGGCTCAGACACGTCCACACAAGCGGACACACCTGCAGCCTGGCCCTTCCACATTCCCACCTCTGCCTGACCCCGCCCCCCCCATAACCTGGGCGGCCAGGCTGTACTCACCTGTTTTGCGGAGGGGGAAGTCATCGCGGCTGTCGTAGGGCCCAAGCAAAGGCAGTTTGTAGGAGGAAGGCGTCCCAGGGGGGCCGCTCTGGGGAGGGGAACTCTGGTCCAAAGAAGCATGGTGGGTTCCCCTGCGTGGTGGAGAGAAGGAATGGGGACATGTCTAGAGGATCACCCAGCCTTTGGGGTAGAGGGAGGAGATGGAGACAGGTCTAGGGGATCACCCAGCCAGCTGGACCCGCAACCGAGCAATCTACATTTATGAAACATCCACTGCCTATGGTGATACGAAATGGATCTTGGGGAGGGCAGCGAGGAGAGAAACCAGGAGTGCGGGGGACGGGGGAGGGTCCCATCTCCTAGGAGAGATTGCAGGGCCCCTACATGACTTCAGCCCAGAAGCCCCATGTCTGCCTGCAGCCAGGCAGCCCTTGAGCTGGGCACCTCTGCAACCCATGCCTGTCAAGGGTCATACCAGCATTTGGGATGCTGTGGGAGGGAATGGTTGAGGCCGCCTGGTGTGGGCTCCTTTGACTTCGACAGGAGGAATTCCTGGAGCCGTAGCTTCACCTCAGTGCTGGCGATGGCACCTGTGGGATAGGCCACAGCTGACCCAGGAGCTGGGGGCCAGGACCCCACGGCTGGGGGAGGGGCAGTAATCCCAGCTGTGACCCCCCCTAACCCAGAGGCGCCCCAGCCTCACTCT